>NW_026929077.1:0-36744 GCF_032062105.1 Saccostrea cuccullata | reverse complement strand
GTAACACTTTAAATCCACTTGGTTCCATTTTAACATTTTGCAGATAAAAATTAAGCTGTGTTAAAAGGGAGATAACTCTTTTTTCTGTTAAATTCTTGCATTAAAATTTTGGCTTCATTGACATAAACATAAGCAAATGGGATGAAAATGAAATCATGGTAAAACATTTCCAAGCAAACGGTACTTTCTGAAGGGTAATGTCCCACATTTTACAACAAACCTGACGATGTCCATCGCTTGAAAAACAATTTCTGATTGGTCGACCCCAATGACCTTTCGGGCACCAGCCCTAGCAGCAAACATGGAGAGGATACCAGTCCCGCAGCCCACATCTAACACCACTTTGTCCTTAAACAAGTCAGGATTCTTGTACATGAAATCCCTGTAACTTTCCGTTCTCACTTTGTCCTGCATAGAAACAAAAATGTACATGTAAAGATGAACATGTCTCTGTTAACAATATCTTTATAATTTTTGGACAATGAATCTCAATATTGAAAAATTAATTTAATTTTCGAGGGTTTTCCCTTCAAATTTGGATGAAAACTATAGCAACACATCACATATTAATACCTTACACAAAGTATCACCAAAATATTGATGTCATCTTTAAATTATATTAAAAGCAACATTATTGTAAACACTGTAAACTATATTAAAAAGTGTGTCCACAAATTTACTGGCCTACAAAACTGTTGTGCCCAAATGTGCTGAACTATTATTATTGTGTAATTGAATGACTCATTGTTATTGTTAAATACCTTTAACATTTCCTGATGGATGCTGAAATGTGCATAAGATCCAAAGTAAACATCATCTTCATCCTCTGTCAACATCTGTACAGCATTCTCTGATTTGATTGGCTGGCTGGGTTGTGACATCAGCAGATCTTGGGTGACTTTTCTGCAAATAAAACAAGAAGATCCAGTGTTGCCTAAAATGATCAGATTTAAAACAAATCAGTCTGAGGTCTATAAAACGTGCAATGAAATAATACATGCATGTATATACATGTATTAGCCACAAAATTAAATATTCTTCAATTTACTTTTGAATCTCCAGGCAATCATACATGTAGGATTAGTTTAATTGTTACTCTTGACAACACAACAATCTGACCAGATTTCTTATATAAATTCTGATTTCAAACAAATTCCATATGACATGGTCAGAGACAAATATTTGATAGATCTACACATCAGCAACATCTTGTCAAACTCACTTCACTTTCTCAAAGTCTCCAAGAACTCGGCTCAGTTCTTCTTCTAATTGTTTAACTCGACATTCTGCGTCCTTAAGACGAGCACAAGTGGCCTCCAATTCTGATTGGCTGACACCATTCATCTCTGATGAAGAACTGTTCTGAGGAGCCTTTTTATTGGTCAATTTTTCCATGTTCAAAGGAGGCCCATCAAAGGTTATACTTCCTCCAGGGCCCATAACTCCACACATGCCACCATCATCTTCATCTTCAATATCTATAAATTAAAAAAAATAGAAATTTTTTCCCCCATAAAATAACATACTTACTGCATTACCTTTATAGTTAACTCTTACAAAAATAAATTTGGGAGAGGCTACAGTCCCTGAAACGTTCTACTTTCCCATTTTTCCATTCCGCTCACCGTTCGTTCACCGTTCGTTCAGCGTTCGTTCACCGTTCAGCGTGCGTTCACCGTTCGCTCTTCGTTCACAGTATTGCGTTCACCGTTCACCGTGCGCTCGCGTTCACCGTTCACAAAACGTTTACCGTTCGCTCTTCGTTCCGTTTACTTTGCGTTCACCTTGCGTTCACCTTGCGTTCACCGTTCACTTATCGTTCAGTCTTCATTGTCATTCGGAACTCCGAAGTGAAAGGACTTATCTTTTTGATAGTAAGGATTCTCATGTTTTTTAATAAAATAACTTAGATATCGTGTTTAAAGAATAATTATTTCGTTGCAAAAATTATCTATGATATTTATATTTCTATTATTGTAACTCAGCTGTAACTTATTTCATGAATTTTCCCTGGAAAATAATTAATACATTAAGTACCTACATGTATGTAGAACGATGCTAAAATATTTAATTAAAAAAAGGACAATGTACAAATGTTTCACGCACGGCATCAATTTGATGTAATTTTAAAGAGGACAAATTATTAATGGATGTATAATAATTAATCCAAGTCTTTTACAGGACAAGAATACATAAAAAATTATTTCTACAGTAACACGTATTTAACATGTTTAAACTACATGTAGGGTTGAATGATGAACAGTACAGCAAATATTCAGTTAATTAGATATCTTTAGAGCTAATTAAGTTGATGGTGTGGTTTTAAATTTTAGAAAAGACCAACTGTTTAAAATATTTTATTATAAGAGAAGAAAAATTACTTCCTTCTCCGTACCTAAACATGTTTAAAAAAATCTTTTTTGCTATTCAGTATAATTAAGCCCCCCCCCCCCCCCCCCAGTCTCTCTCCCGAAATAAAATTCTTATTGAGTTTTTTCAGTATATTTTAATTAATATTTTTTTTTATTGTAACACAAGAAAATCAGTCTTAAACCCAACATCAAACAGTCATTAAACAATAGTATTTTAGTATAAACTTGTGCCGACAGTAGTATTTAAATTGGCAGAGAATATGTTTCACATTCAATTTAAAACTTAATCCTTCCAATCATATATTCGAATTATTTTTTTCTGCAGGAATGCAAAAATCAGATCTAGAAATGATAGGGAAAAATATTAAAATTTCTTGGAATACTAAGTGACTCCTTGCCTTCGGCATGTTCGGTGAAATGCGATTTCCACACCTACACTGTGTCGAATTATTTTTATTGACAGCACAAGCACGCTACTACAAATATAGCACGGACTTCCTGTGAACAGTGTGAACTTGATGATGGAAAATAAAAGCCAATGATTACTGTCAAATGGATTTGTTAATAAAAAAAAGATTACCTTATAACCTTTATTGCTTGGAATATTTAAGAAAAATAATTAGAATTTTTATTTGATACAACATATATCTGAGAATCGAGAGGTTATCTCTCTCTGTTACTCTTTCTCGTACATTTCTCTGTTCAATAAAAACTATGACAACACATATACTTATTTAGTTTTGAAAATTTAATCTACACATGTATTACAAATAATTTGAATGCCTCTTTCCAACACCTTGACCGAGTGTAATCACGACCGGGAAATGTCTACAGATACATGAAGAAGTTAGCAAAAAATAATCGTCATAAAAGAATAAAAAGGCACATAAATATAGAATATTTTGCAGTAGAATTTAAATAAAACGAGAATGTTTATGCAGTACGATAACAGTCAATGTCAACAGATAATTGTGAATTTTAAAAAAATCCGTTATTTTACTCAGAATCGCTTTGGCACGGAAATACATGTACGGTTGTTTCAACCCCGTACAGTGTAATTAATTCATTCTATAAGTAGCAGTTTTATCTTCAGAAGTCCACATTATTTCATTAGTGAAAAGAATAAGCATAATTATTTACTATATAAGTAAATTAATTCATTTTTTAAGTACACGCGGTAACAAATACACGTTTGACGGCGATTAAAATCATGTTATTAAAATATCGATTTAAACATAGGTATGTGCAGAAAAAAATGTTTTTATTTATTTTTTAATTTATTAATTAATTTATTTATTTATTTATTTATCTATTGTTTATATCAGAAGTAGTTTTATCTTCTAAAGTCCACATTATTTTATAAGTTAAAAGAATACGCAAAATTATTTACTATATAAGATTAATTTATTTTTTACATACACGCGGTAACAAATACGCATTTGACGGCTAATAAAATCATGGTATTAAAATATCGATTTAAACATACGTATGTATAGATTTTTTTAATTATTTTTTATTTATTTATTTATCTATTTATTTCTCTTTTGTTTATATATTGTGTATTTATATTTATTTTTGACATTTGAATTATAGAATAAAAGAATAATTTCAATACAAGGAAAGTACCAAAGGCATTCCGAATAAATCGTTCATCTTCACTCGTTCGTTCACCGTTCACTTTGCGCTCGCGTTCGCGCTCCGTTCGCGTTCGCGCGTTCACTCACCGTTCACCGTTCACACATCGTTCATCAAAGTTGCGTTGCCACCGTTCGGCACATCGTTCACTCACCGTTCGCTCGGGCGTTCGTTCACCGTTCGTTCACCGTTCAGGTGGGAAAGTAGAACGTTTCAGGGACTGTACAAAACGCTAATGAGAAAAAAGAAATTTAGATTAAAAATTAGATTATTAAAACTAAAACTTGCAGCATTTTTTGGAACGGCAGTTTTTTTTGAAAGTTTTTAAAAACTGACAGGATTTTTCAAGAAAAGCATTTAGTACAAATTTATTTTTTTCATTTTTTTTTAATTGAAAGAATAAACAGCTGTTTTCATCATGACAGTTCAGGTTTATGTAGACTGTATCTTTCAAAGAATCTTCTCACCATACTGCAGTAATCCTCTGGATCTGCTGGGTTCATATAATCATTGTTATCCCAGGGCCAGGTATTTTGTGTAAATGAGGATTTGACTTCTGCTGGTGAAGGTTTCTGTAATTTGGAAGGAAAAAAAGTAAAAATTATTAAACATAAAATCTAACTCAAGTCTTACATGTACATGTATGTGTCAATTAATTTAGAGTTTAATGATTTCTTTACCTACCTTTTTGTCTCTTGTTTAAATTTACAGATTAGGAATCTATTATACGTGGGATACTTATAGCATACCATATTATCAAATTATCTATGCAAAGTACATGACTCAGGTTCAACATTTTGCAGAGTTTGTTCCCTAAGTTATTTTAACAGAAAGCTTGATCACCGTTCAGTGTGCCAACACATAAACACACAAACCTTGAGTCTGATATAATTAATCATCTTGATATACTGTATACAGTCTACTCCGTGTTGCTCTGCCTCCATCTGACGAGGTCAAGGTCGTGTGAGGTCGTACAGTGTGTGAACGTGACCTCGGGGAGGTGAAGGTCTGAGAGCAGAAGAGACACGTGACCTGGCTGTCCTCCGTGTCCTCATCACATTCCTCCCACTCCTCATCCTCTCTCTCAACTCCCTCCATCAACTCCTCTGTCAATAGGGATAGTATTTATGGAATAATAAATAACTATCTATAATTTTTTGGTTAGATGATGTGATCAATCAATTGACTTGCTTAATAATTTGCTTAGAAGCCAAAGGCATTTACTCATAAAATTATCACACAAGCTAATCGATTGATCATTGTCATAAAACCTCAAAATCTGAAAGTTATTCCTTAGATATTCATTTCCAACCATATAAATTAATGTCACACACGAGTATGTACAGCAAAACTTGTTTAGTACAAACGCGGATATTGCAAATTTATGAATATAGCCGAAGGATCTTGGATCCTACCAACTCATATAAATTTAACGAATTTGGGGATTGATACAACAAACTACGGGTATAGTGAAAGTAATCTCATAGGTCCCAAGTGACTACGTTTTAACTGAGTTTTACTGTATAGTAAAAGTATATTTTTCAGAGCCACAGTCCATTGGCCTTAATTGTGATTGCAAATTATTTATTTTCATTTGGTAGATCCATGTCCGAATGCCACAGGATTTACGCCACTGGCTGAGGTTGTATTCACATATTCTTCAGCCTCAGGGTGTACATGGAATAAAAACTGGTAGTGCTGTTCACCCTTGATAAGACCTAGATAGCTACATTATTCATTTTTTAAAATGAATATCAACTTGTACTATAACAGATGTTATACTGAAAATGGGATTAATCAGTTAATATGAATGTTTTGATGTCAGAATGTTCCTTTTTTCAAAATCAGGTGATATAAATTATTTCTATTAACTTTATTATTACACAAACATTTAAATATTTTCATGATATATTTTCTAATCAACTTGTACATATAAGAAAGTTTTCGTTAACTCTAATACTAAACTTACTAATACTAAACTTACTAAGTCTTTTGTTCATCGAGGAAACTCAGCTAAAATATTACCACTACACATTGATGCTTTGTGAGGATTCAAATCATTGGAATATTTATTTATTTTGGAATTTGGAGAATCTATTAGTATCGTAAATTTTAAAAATGAAACAACATATCAGAAATTATCAAAGGAAAAATATATATCTTTATGAAACACGTGTTTACCTTTCTCGGTTCCTTGCCATGTTTACAGTGGACGTTTCGGAACTCCTCTAGTCATTTCCTACCTTGCATACCAGTGGTGGACCTATATTTTCAAAGGATGATAATAATTTCAGGCGCATCTATACTATAGCAAATGTTAATTGAAAGCCTTGTTGCACCCCCCCCCCCACTTTTAGTGATGTACTGAAAATGTAGTATTAGAAATTGGTAATGAAAGTAGGCCTAGTTAACACTGAGAAAAGTTTACCTTAACCCCCCCCCCCTCCCCACGAAATAGGATTTTCGACTTTTGGCAACTTTTCCCTTTTTTTTTCAGGTAAGTAAAAAAAAAATCTCTGGCTAGCCCCCCACTTTCAAAAGCGATGCTACGCCCCTCGTACATTAGAAGTAAAATTAAAGAATATATTAAGAATTGTACATTAAATCTTAAATATAGATCAAGATTTTAACATCGGAGTCTGTTGAGGAAGTCTGTATACAAAACTTTAAATTGTACATTATATAAAGGAAAAAAAAACCATTGAAATATCTTGTATTAAGCTGGGTATATAACTTTTAACTAATAAATGTTTTGTTTATTTTGAATTTAGTCTCTTTTCATTTATAGTTCAGAAAAGAAATATTTTATTTGCGGATGAATAGAGTGAAGGAGATAATTAATAGTGAAGGAGATAATTAATTTTGAATGACTTAGGTAAAATGTCAGTATTAGAATAAATTCTCTTTTCTGCAATATGATAGACTTTTGTACTTTAATACTGTATTATTCATACTGATAAAGTTGAGAAAAATACAGTTAGCCTGATTTTCATTTTTAAAAAAAAGAAAAAAGAAAAAAAATGCCAATCGAAAACTTATAAAAAGACTTTTAAGTAATTATCCGTTTTTCAATCACATCCTGTGTCAACCAGAGAGACGGAATAAGTGATGTAAAAACATCGTCTGCAACCACGGTTCGGAGTCTGCGTAATAGAATGGGAGAAGATCATACATTTTAGCCGTGGTTTGTAACAATGTGTAAATTATTACCATGATTTCTTGCAACGTAGTTTCTTTCACCTTCCTATGTATACCTAAGCTAACCCCGGACAAGTCAACATTTTCAAGCTTATTCAGCATATTTGATGAAATTTTTTAGCCATTTTTCTGACATTGCAAAAAATACTTTTGACAGTATAACTTTCCTTGTGCAATGGAATCAGAATATATACATGGATATTTACAATTACATTCACAGTCATATAACATACACATGTATATGCATATCAGACTCTTGTAGAACCTAAGATAAACAACAAATTTGTTACTAAATTACATTTTAATTTTAATTGTATATCTCTATTTCGCATTTACAACATGTAGCCAGAAAAAGAAGAGTATTTGGGATAAACAGATGATGCTCCTGAATAGCTATCTATCCAAGCCTTATCTCCTGCTTCCATTCTGACGACAGCCATTTTACTACATGACATGTTAATATGATGGCTGTTGTTGTTACAATGGTTATATATGCCTTTATTTTACCATTCAAGACCAGAGAGGTATAAGCACCTTTGTTACTGTCTGTCATTGTTGTCCAATCAAAGACGTAAACTCCCGATTTGGGGGCGATGAAAGTTCCTTTAACCCCGTTGTAACCACCTCCTACATTCAGATCGACTTCTCCAAACATGACAGTGTTTCCCTTACTCACTGTCTGGACACCTCCTTTGGATTTGGCATTGAATGCTATTACCATATTTTCTAAGGACAAATAAAGAACAAATGAGAATGAAAAAACATGTGCTCAGTGCATATTCATTATATCAAACATTCATCTGAATTAGTATATTACTTCTATCATGGTTCTTTTTACAGAGATCCTTAACATATCCAACAGCCACACACGTTTTAGCGACACTGTCATAGTCGTCTCTGAAGGATTTAAGGCTTGGTCCTGGTGACACTTTGTCAGTGTTAATGATGCCAAAAAGTGAACCAATTCCCACAATCAACAGTAGAGAATGCATTCTATAAAATTCATGATAATTTGAAAAACACTGGACACCCATTCTCAATATAAGGGCACAAATGCCTCTCTGATTTTTTAAAAAATGAAGTTCAAGATAATTTTTCTATCAATTACCTTTGAAAGAAAGTATCTGAAGATTTTGTTTCCAGATTTTTTTCATCAAATTTTAATACATGGAATAATGACAAGACGGTAAAGTAGAGGGTGATTTTATTCAGAAATGTAGCTTGAAATGTACGTTACTCTTTCTTCAATGTCCAAAAAGATATGTCAAAAAAATGTAGTCATTAAAATCACAATTGGAATATCTCATCTTAACACCAGCACATCCTACCAACTCTGTCAGCTACATATTTTCTCGGCATACGAACGTGCGTTTGATTTTTCCTTTAAAAAAAACAAAGGTTACTTTTTGATCCAGATGTATAAAAACATTTTTTTAAATATATGCTTTAAATTCTTCTTTCTGTTTTGTTTAGAGCGATCAGTTTGGAATCTTGTCATTTTCTATAGATACTGGAACTTAACATGTACATGTAGTAAAATTCTATTTTGTAGTTACTGTCTTTTTTAACATATATCCATGCCGATTTAGAAAACTACGTAAATATAACGTACATTTCAAGATATACTTCTGTTTAATAAAAAGCTTTAAATTCATCTAAAAATTCATCGTTTTGTTTCAGTTTATTCCAAAAAAGATTCTTTATGTAATCACATTGTGTTATATGTCACAATCACCACTATAAAGACACGATTGTCTCAGAATATGAGTAGGTAACGGACATTTCAAGCTTGTAATACTATGTAAATTAGTAATAAGAAAATGTCGAAAAAAAAGCAATTATTGACATAAAAATCATTTCAATGAAGCGTTTTAACGCAGTAATATAAGAAATCATAATGTAACAAACGAGGTTATTTGTCATCAACTACATGAATGTCACGTTACTTCGGTAACGTTCATTTCACATATTATTGGGGAGTCCCCTCCAACTCAGTTCAACCATTCTTTTGTGCTGTTTCGTTGAAATTGACACCGGTCGTTGCCTAGTTACTTCTACCTGTGTGAAAGGGTACAGACAAAAAAAAAATAATAAGAGTCAGACGTATTTTGCTATGATCTAACAAATGCTCGTGTTTGGCCATTGAAACTTAACATAAATCTATTCCGAATATATCCATCGACAGTCTTGTTAACAATTTCATTTAGTATGTTGCAACATCGTTTGTCAAAACACAAACATACGTGCTTTTCAGCAGATCTGAAAAAATATAACCCAAAATGCAATGATTAAAAAAAAACTGAGTATTGTGTGCCTTTCAGTTTTTGAAATGTACGTGACCGTCTTGTGTTCTGGGTTTATTTGTTTTGTTTCTTTTTTTTCCCCAATTATAAGGCCATGCATACCTTGTTTTAAATCATCAACAACAATTAAATTAATATTGACGAAAAGTCGCATATTAAAAGTAAACAAACTGCAAAAAGGTTGCCAAAGATGAATTTAAGACACTTAGAAATAAATTTTCTAGCATGTGGTAACAGTCTACTTTATTTACGAGGATTGGGGGTGCATTTAGATGGATTTATGTGGTCAGTTGTCAAATGGATTGTAACGATAATTTTGTTTCGCTCGTGTAAACGCAATTCATTGACTAAATAAAAAAATGTCAGTTAAAAATACGCAAAATGTACGTTACCATACGTAACGTACATTTCAAATATCAAAATCAATTCTCTTCCACAACCGTACGTTTGACACGCAATATATTGATACTATTTGAACTTGCATATCATAAGAAATGCATCATACAGGTTTCGTATTCAGAAATATATACCAGGCATCAAAATTATATTACATATAATTGACCTTAATATATATTTTTTTTCTCAACAGAAACGTTTCTTTTCATTAATTTTGGGATTTAGCCGACCTCCAACCTTTGAAACTTTCCTTTGTGTACACATTCGAGTGTGTGAAAGTATGAGAATACATGAAAATTCGTGCGAGATTCACTTAATTCGAATTTCATGGTAACGTACATTTCAGTAACGTACATTTCAAATGATCACTTTTCATGTAAAAAACAATTTTTAATTGTGTTAAGCAAAACGTCTTTGCCAGTTTACAGGATACAAGGGGTTGCTTATTCAGAGTCGTCTCATATTTTCTACTTAATATATATTCTTAATGGAAGAATATAGGTAACGTACATTTCTTTCTTATCTCTACGATTGAAAATGTCTTTCATTCCGTAAACATATTTATAAAAGTTGCTCAAATTGTTCAATTTCATGTTACATTATCTAAGTAGGAGTAATTAATCCTTTGAAATTTCAAATTTAGCCCATCAATAAATAAAGGAGAACAAAACTATCAGGTGTATAATATTTGTGTTTGCTTGTAATGTGGTTGAAATAGAATTAAGCGACAGGGACATTGCACTATAAAATTTATTTATTATCACAAAGAAAATGTATTTATTGTTATGAAAAGAAATATATATGATACAAGGTTTAACTTATCAGAAAATTTTTACTTGAGAATCAAAACTATATATCACACAGAGGAGATCCAGCATAATATTTGCCTCGGCGACAGTAACGTACATTTCAAATAGGCTACTATATTTGAATTTGGAACTCCTTAAATACCCTTTCAGATCGATAATTATATGAATTCTTATTCATTGTTATATGACTATTTATAATGTTGATTTAAGAATTACATCAGTGGTATTTCTTCTAAATGAAAATGAGGCGACATTATTTGAGCCCTTATATTGAGAATGGGTGTGGAAAAAAATTGAGTGAGTTCCTCATATTAAATATCTGCATTTCATTATTGAAAGCTCAATGACTATTAATCGTTTTTGAGCAACGTCTCATGTCAATTGTCGGTTAGATATATTTAGTGTGGTAGTTTTCAGATAGAATAAATGAAATAACGCGGTATGAAGAGATGATGCGAAGGAAAAACTTATCCCATCAAAATATAGCTATAAATTTTCAATTCCATACATTCGTTCATACATTTATTTAATTTATATGAAAGGAATTTCTGATTTAAAATATTGCTTTGGAAAGTGAAGAAAATAGGTATGCTTTACTCAGTAATAAGTGAATGCCAACATTTTTTTTACGTATAGCGCTATAATAATTTATATACTCCATACAAAGCTACATTTTTTTTCTTAATCAAAAAATTTTAACGTAATCTACTTAATTCATTCTCAGTATGAAAAGTTTTCATACCTTTCGTTAGGAATTACTTCATAACACCAAGTGATGATGCAACCTTTCTTTTCAGTAACAGCTTTTATATATGTTACTAATCCTAGCGTGCTACCTTATCATTTGGTAGCATATTGCAATTGTATAATTTGATATCGGCATCGAAAAAATATATATTTATTATGGACTCTTTTCAAATTCTACGAAAATTATTAAAAAAGTAACTGTAGTTACATAAATATTCCATAAAAATATTGTCTGGGTATATATTGTATTATCATTATGTTGATCAGCAAAAAAAGGGGGAGGCTATTTTATGAAATATTGATACCGGTTTGTCCTTTTTTCACAGGTCTGGTCTACAATGTAGGTACTTTGTGAAGCTTACATCTAGAAGTCACACACTGCAGTTTATTCCTGATACTTAAGAAGTTGTTTTTAGAGACAGATTTTCGACATAAGTAGGATTCAAATATAGAAAATCTGAACCAGAACAACTGTTTATTACAAAATTAATTCATTTTAGCGCCCATGCATAGAAATATTTCTTTGACTCACTCTACTGAAAGAGAGGAATATACGTATTTCTTTGAAACTCGGCATATTGAAACAGGAAAAATAGACTATAGTCGTTTTGAATGTTTAGATGTCTACCGATCCACGAAGGGTAATTAGAAACAGTTCGTGAACTAGCGCCATCAAATTAATTTCCAATATTTATTTTTACCTGAGTGTATTTAAGATAACTCTTCAGATATGAGCAATTGTCATCCAAACATTCCATTAATTCGGGCATGTAGACTGATGCGGTGTTACACAATTTGCCATTTCATCCATGGAGTGTCCAAACAATGAAGAACTGAAAATGACATCAAGACAGGGAAAGGTTTTTTCTGCTTTTAAACATTTTATAACGTTTGCGTAGATGGAAACTGGCGTAGCGCTCGAATTTATTTAAATGAGATGCAGAAAAATAAATTTAAAAAATCATTCAGAATACTTGCTTTTTGATGGCGCTTCCTGAAAATTTTCTTCGTGATTTCTGTGATCTGTTCGCCAATAGCTCACAATTAAAAAAATATCCCTTCATTATCTTAACGCAGCATACTTACAGCTACAGAAGTGGGGCCTAATTTGTAAGAGAAATGTTAACTTATTGACATCACACAAATCTTTATGACATAGTTTGTTTGTAGCTATAGGCAAATTAAGAAATAGTTTCACAATCGATAATGAAATATTCTATGTAGTTAAATAAAATTTTATTTGTAAACGTTTAAGGCGCCAACAACGTACATGCAATGTTTTTTAAAATTATTTACCCATATATTTTTCGTACATTTCCTAGTACACTGATAGTGTGGCAAAATTTTCTGGATGTAGATTTGAGGGCGATGTAATGGTCTTAAATAAATGGTTTCACTGTATACACTCAAATGATCATTGTAAACGTTCACACATAAACTCTAGGATTATTAAAGCATATGACAAGAGCTGCAATCCTGCTGAAACGGATTAATTATTTCTAAAATTAATGTATTTGACCAGTATAACATGCACCATGCAATAATAAAGAGTACAATGAATATAGGATCGCACTTTTCACAACATTCAATTTCTGAAGTATTTTTAAACTTAACTTTGACTTAAAACTTGGTTTTGCTCTTGCACCACTAAATTATATATGATACATATTGTAGGTTTTAGAGAAGTCCACCCTGTTACTGTCTATCATGTTGCCATAACCAACATATTTAACGCTAAAATAAAAAAAAAACAAACAAACATTGAAACAGAAGGACAAATCATCATTAAAAACCTGCCATTTATCTAGCTCTTTTGATTTTTATATTTGCGGGGTTTTTTTTACCAATGTCTTAATCATGCAACAGCATAGTTTCAAGTTTCCTTAATTCTTCAAGCCAACTGGGTCTTCCGAATTTAACACAGCTTGCTAATATAAGAAACCTTGACAATCAGAGTAAAAAGGGACATGTTAAAGGTCTTATCGATATATTTTTTTTTCGTAAGAGGGCTTAGTGGTCGTATTTCAAACTATATTGTCTTGTCTTTTTGTCCGAAATTAACCTTGCTCATGACTTTTGAGTCATTAGAACCACGGTTTTCATCTTTCACATGTGCATTCCTTGTGATAAATATTCCTTTGGGTATCAAAAATTTGAACCTTTTGACCTTGTCAGTTGGAGTTTAACTTGCATTCGAGAAAATTCAACCCTTTCCATAAATTTTTACTTTGTCTATAATTCTTGAACGTCAGATACTAGTACGAGGTTTTTTCGATAAATAATGTCCTCGGTGCTTGGAAATGAAATAAAAACGCCTTTCATGGATTTAGCCTTAATGATATCTTTTTAATATCATCTTTTAAATATAAAAAGGATATGGAGATAACGAACAGTATTCAATATCAATGTTCATAAAACAATAAAAATAGGAGCAGAGCAAACACGGACCTTCAAAACATCAGAGGTGGAATCGGGTGCCATGGAGGAGTGAGCATCCCTTGCCAACCGGTCACACCTGGCTTGTGCTCCTTGTCATGATCGGGAAATAACGGAAAAATCCATCGTTAATTCAGTGTATAATAATGGACAAACAATTAATATGAAAGACATCAGTCAGCATTTGACTCAATGATAGAGTTTATTTGCTGACAAGGTCATTGGATCGACCATAGAACTTACGAAACGGTGACTTTAAACGAGACTGCTGATATTTTTGTTTCATCAACTTGCTTGTCAATAACCAACTCGTTTTAGAAATTGTTCATACGTGTGAGCAATCCATGATCTTGCGTATCGAATCAACTGAGATATGTACACTCCGTATATAGTTAATGAAAGTATACTGCTGCAAAATTAATGTAAGTTGATGATAGAAAAGTTAAAGTCATCACGTTAATCATATAGTTTGGTTGTTAGATTACCATTAACGTCTTTTTCAAGACGATGATATAAAAAAGCATGGACTTTAAATTATCGTAGGGAATGGTTTGTGTATAAAGTTAAAAAGTAGTGAGTTTTTAAGCATGTGATTTTGGTAAAATCTTCTGATTTCAAATTATCCAAAAGTTCTTTTGAATTTTTTGAGTATCCACATCTGATTCACACCACTTCTTGAATATATTGTTGCACAGTACTCTTGAAGTTTCCCTTCACTACTGTCAGTATTTTAGTGATGAGTTACGAAAGAGGCTTAGTTGAACATTTACTGGAACCTGCAATGTATCTTTGTGAGGATTTTTTATGAAGTTTCGGAACCCAATATATATACGGTAGCTCAAATTCATTTAGGCTCTATGGAATATTAAAAATATTTAAAACTGATACGTGATTTTGAAGAATTCGTTCCTTAGAAAGGGAAGTATGAGTAAAACACATGTCCATAATATTTTATCCAATTCTCATTGTTTTAGAACACATTTTAGAGTATGGCCCTTCGTATACTGCAATATGACAGATCCTATGATTTTGTTTTTTCTTTTTGAAAGGTGTTTTTACAAATTTGGAGAGAATGAATCAAGTCAAAGGTTGAAAGCTCTGTAATATATTGTTGGTATGACAAAATATTAACTATCTATTTATTCCCCAGAATCCTTTACTCTTCATGGAGTGTGGATTCGGACGCTGTCATGAAGAAGTTAAATGTAGTTGAATCCTGGTTCCAGCCTCTCATAAACCTTTTGATTCTTTTTTTTGCAAAAATTTGCTTTCTATACTTCTCCAGAAATTGAACTGCCTCTCCGAATAAGAATTTGAACAACAGGACGACTACTATTTAAGAAAACGGCATATAAAACTGTTTAGTGCTTTTGCAATTCTTTGCTCTTCTCATACCTTGGTTGCTTTTGTCAAGTGCATCTTATTCTAAATTTGTTATGATGGTTAAAAGAAATGTATTCAAATTTTACTCTCTGTTTAAATTTCAGACAAATGTGGATAACTTCAATTTTTGATCTTTTAAAAAAATAATATAATTCTTTAGATATTCTTACACGGTGTTGTTTTCACCCATTTTTCAAAACATATGGTGACCATTGAGTAATAAGCCTTTTACTGTCAAATGTTTCTTTTAAACAATGTACACTACCACCAAAATGATGCCTATCAATGTTGCTATTTGTCTTAAAGTCAATCAAACATCATCAGTGATAATTTGTTGAATTTTGGCAAACAGTACATTGGTTGTTGTAAGTCTTTGACACCAAGGACGGAACCCTCTTTGATGCCCATTAAATCATTATGTTTAGTGAAATTCACCTGTTTATGTGTATATAAAACAGAACATTCGATTGCTGTTAACATAACATATTTCAGTAAAATTTTTTGGGGGACTCTTACCAAGTTTTACAGAAGCTTTAATGAAGCTTCTAACATCACTCCTGTTTACCGAATCTTTACCAGTCATTTGTAATGGATCGTCTCGAAAAGCCCTTGTTTTCCAGCTTCTCACAATGAAACTATGTCATGAAAAGTGGTCACTTAAACTGTACTCAATTCCATAAATATTCATTATTAAGAGAAAGTCAAAGTGAATGTCTTATGATTTCTACAATGTTTATTGAAGAGCTCTCGCACTCTCATACTTCACAATTGTATTCTTTTTGGCAAGACCTTTTATTGGATACCAGCAACTTTGACATTTTTACCTTGACCTTGATGATTTCCTTACTTATGAAAAAAAACTTTAATCTTGATCAAATTTTTGAAGGGTAAGGGCTAGGGTTCTCATACATCACATACTGTAAATATATTACATTTGGCTGGGTATTCTTTTTCGCGTTTTTGCCGGAAAAAAAGTATCCGCTAATTCAAGTACAACGCTAAATGTCTTGCACATATATCTATAAAGAAAAACAGTAAGATTTGCACCCAATCAAATCCACGCTCACTTGTTCAGAATCCAATTTCTGCCCAATATCGTACACACTTAATATAATACATTAACAGTATGTAATCCTGGTTAGAAACCAACAACCCTTAGAGTTTGACCTACCTTTCAAAAACTAAGCCTTAACAGGTAGTACTAGGGCTTTCCTATTTTACAATTGTATTTGAAAAGACCCTTCTTTGGGTACCAATTAATATTTTATCTGCATTTAAGAAAAGGTTAATCCTCGTTATGTTACAGGGGCATCAGTGTTCACATACATATCTTGTAATATATATACATGTACTTCGCCTCCCATTCTTCCGTTAACTGTACCAAGATTGTAAGAAATTCCCAACGTCTGTAAATACTGAAAAACAATGTCAATATCCCAGGAGTATCAAGTGGTACAACAAACTCGTTGTCATCATTTTGCACGTGATATGGGCTTTCTTGCGTTTTCACTTCGTTGCGCATTTTATGCATCTTACGAATGAATAAGTCTAAATACCGATTTTGGTGCATAGTTACTAACATTCTTATCTGACCAATTTTCGTAATTTTCGGTCATGTGGTCAAAAGCATTTCAAATATTATGCTAATATTATGCTACTCTGCGTTTCTTTTTCCTTTCAGTATAGATTTTTACAGCTTTTACGATAAGTTATATTAACAAGTAGCACATTTAATTTTGACTGCCTAAGGTAAAATGCCGATATGAAAAATCATATTCTCTTTTCTGCAATGCGATGGATATTGATAGTTTAATAATTTATTATTCATATTATGTTGAAATATTTAATATTAAATGATTTTCACAGACCTGCCTACCCTTTTCATTGCAAGGGTGTAATTTCAGTACAGTTTTGGTGGAATTTCAGAGGTAAAAGCGTAATTAAATAATATCTTATTTTCTCTCAAAACAACCGAAATTGTAGATTACTAAACAAAACTGGCATAAACCTTTCTTTTTCGAGTCATATAATGGCAAAAAAGTGTTGTAAATTACCAGTATCCTATATCAAACTCAATTCAACCGTACACCTTTAATGAAGCAATTGGTCAATTTGTATCAAATAACTGAATAGAAGGCTTGCGTTTGCATGTTTACACAAATCGTATATTATAACATTGTATTTTATCTTTTTAACACTCACATTTCTCTATCTTGTTTTACAGAATGTTACAATAAAATAATTTGAGCATAGAAAATGGCTGTACTTATTGCAATATCATTTAATATTTAACGTAACTAGTGCCTTCTCGTCTTCGTTCGAATATTCGGTTATCAGTGTACATGTAACTAATTGGTATATTACTTACCGAATCGGTCCTCTATTAATTACTTTTATAGGAACTTCTCATTTTATTTCAGCAGGTCGTACTTTAAGGCTAAATTAACAAGTTCATAATGAATTGTAAACAAAAGTATCAAAAGCGTAAAATTAATATATAAGTAGCGTAATAGCGTAATTTTGTGGAAAAAACGAAAGAATTACACCAAAAGCGGAAGGGTAGGCAGGTCTATTTCATTTTTCAAAAAATATGCTATTTAAAAATTGACATTTTTTAAATACCTTACTATATCTAAGAAAAACCTGGACGTAAAAATGTTCAAGCTAAAATTACTCCGCAGATACTTGATTATTATTTTGGCATTGCATAAATTTGTCTTTTGCAGTGGAAACAGAATGTATACAAGAATAATCTAGACATGTATATTATATTTTTGTGGAACCTCATTGGTTCAAGCCAGGGTTAGGAGTCCGCATATACGTCTCTTCTACCCCACCACAAAAAGTGTCGTAATGTTGTATTTTACGCTTCTATATATATAAGGAGACGCTATATTCAACCAATGACAATATTTGTTTCCATCGCAAAGGAAATCAACAATTGACATCAACATGCAGTATACAAGAGATGTTTTTTAAAACTGTGATTAGATACACATAAAAGCTTGTGACAAAGTTTCTTATTCGAATATGTTTTACTCACATTGGTCAATATTTTAATGAGCTACGAAAAATTAAATCTTCGCATTAAACCCCGGAAAGTATGGGTAAAGATCGCATATTTTAGCTCCGGTTTGCGACGATGAATGAACCTCAATATACACAAACAACAAATCTGTTATTAGATTGGATTTTTAATTTATAATCTTGAGCATTTACAACATGAAGCCAGAAAAAGAAGAATATAATTCTTGAACAGATGTTTTTAAATTGGAAAAGTTATCAACCCAAGCTTTATCTCCCTCTTCCATTCTGATGACAGCCATTTTACTGCAAAATCTGTGCATAGATTGATTGTTATTATTCATACAATAGTTGTATGCCCTCCTTTTACCTTTGAATACTAGAGATGTGAACGCGTGTTTGTTGAGGGCCGTCATTATTGACCATTCAAAGACGTATACTCCCGATTTGGGGGCGGTAAAAATCCCCTTGACAGGGTTGAAACATCCTCCTACATTCAGATCGACTTCTCCAAACATCACAATGTTCCCATAACTTAATGTCTGAACACTCCCTTTTGCTTTGGCGTCAAATGCAATAATCATGTTTCCTAATTAAAAAAGTATTTACATTGACACGTTTTGTATGATGACATGCATGTGCTTTCGTTCCCAATATCACAAAATGAAGCTCAGTAAGTTTCTTACTTCTGTCCCGGTTATTTTTGCAATGATCTTTCACATATCCAACAGCTACACATGTTTTAGCGACACTGTCATAGTCGTCTCTGAAGGATTGAAGACTGGGCCGGGGTGACACTTTGTCAGTGTTAATGATGCCAAAAATTGAACCAAATCCCACAACCAACACTAAGGAGTACATTCTATAAAATCCATGATAAACAATGGAGAAAACATTTTGAGTGAGTTTTGAATAATTGATAATTATATTATATAGATTTTTATTAACTACACAACATGTGAATTGTCAGACGTTTCAATGTTTAAGTTTTCAGAATAAAAGAAATATATATAGAGAGTGAAATCCAAAATGTTTTACAGACAATTTTATCTTTTACTTTATTATTCCCTTTATTTGTTCATATGTTTATTCGTTTTTTTCGGATATTCTTAAAAAAGTATTTTTTCAAAAAAATTAAAGGATATCCCATTCAGAATATTTCTTTCAAAAGTAAAAAAAAACTGGAATAGGTATGGTTTACTACTTTAAATAAGTAAGTTAACACCAAAATTTTTTCACGTATAGCACTTTAATATTCTACTTTACTTATACAATGTGATTTTTTGTTCTTAATATCATTTTTTTTAGAACGTATATAACGTATTGTTCTTCATTTACTTTCAGTATAAAACTAATTTCTTACCTTTTGTTATAGAAATACGTGATAACTCAAAGTGAAGATATCACCGTTCTTTTTACTACAGCTTTTATATATTTTATTCCTAGCGTGTTACCTTATCATTTGGTAACATATTGTATTGGATCATTTGATATCAGGAAGTAAATTAAATATTTATTGTAAATGTTTACTAAATTGTACGAAAATTATTTCAAAGGTGGCTGTAGATACATAAATATTCCATACAAATTTATTTCTGACCCAACTTGGTATCATAACAAATAAAAATTGCAGTAAATATAAAAATGAAACAGATTTTATGAGTTTGGACTTTTAGTCAGACAAAGATAACGAACGCGATCTGAGACTGAAGATAAAAGCGTCACAGATGAAAATGAACCATCGGACATTTTGACAATTACTTTGGACATTTTCAATTCAAAATTCTATATCTGTTATTTAATTTGATGAGTTTGTCATAATTGCTTAAATCTGTCAGATGTATCTACTTTAACATGTATAATTATCTTAATTAGCCATGAGTGATATGACCAGATGGACTGTGCTTTATGTGACTTAATTATTGTTTATTTAAAATCATAATCTTCAACTCTATTTGTAAATCAAATTAACTCATGTCATATGTTACTCAAACTTGTCAATTATCAACATGTCTATAAATACAAATTTTTATTAACATTCGGAGAGTTGGAATCGGGACGCGCTTGTCCTTGATACTGTCCGATCCCACGAGAAATAAAGGTTTGCAAATCGTAAAGCGGCTTTATCTTCATTTACTATTAGTCCACCCTAGTGGCTTTACCGACAAGCCCACGCATCTTAAGCGAGGGTGTGATGAAAGTAATTAAAGATGCTGACTAGCAGGAGATGAACTTTTAACCAGGTGAAACACAATAAAGGGAACAGTAAGGTTGCACTTGGGGGTAAAAAATTAATGTCTTTATTTTGCCCCCAACATATTTTCTCTAAAAAGTAGAGTATCTAAAGGATCTGAAACATACGCAGCACAGTTAAAGTTAAAAATGGAAATATCGGCGATTATTTAAGATAAAAAATACATACTTTATAAAGATGGGCGATTCTTTTTATGCAGGACTTCTCTGATATAAAAGAAAATGTAATGTGGTTTAAATCTACACGTTAACGACAATTAGATTTTTTTTATTTAGACTTGTCTCGTGATGTCGATGTCACATGATTTTAGCAATTATACTTGCAGTTTAAAGGTCATCTATAAATTCCAATATTGCAAGGGCATAACCATGTTAAAAATCTTAGTTTAATTTATAATCCTTTTCAACACAATATATAGTTTGTGGAAAGTGCTGCGAACCTATATAGATTCCCTTTTTTGATTGGAAAAATTTAATTTGTTGGACGGCAGGTTAAATATTTTGCTGGTCAACTACATTCAATATAGCTATAATTAATTTATTTGCAAGATTTCAAGAGGTTCGCAGCACTTTTCAAATATCTTAATTCTTCTTGAGTTTATGTGTAAAAACTTGACAAGATACATTGAGGGTATGCCCTTGCAATAAATCGATTTATTAAAGCCCTTCCATTACTTTTTCAATGAATCTGCATACAAACACACGACAGTATCACTTGTCTGGAGAATGTATGGACAGTTTATAAATAAAAAAACTAAAATAGACATCGCATCCAAGTTAACGGCCTTATATTTAATTGCAAATAATATTCTATTTGAAAACAAAAGACATTTTTCATAGTACAAAATATGACATGATCAGCCTCTCACTGTGTACAAACTGCGTCATTTTTGCGAGATGACGTCACATTGACAAGTACATAGCAATCGATGCATCGTTTATATACTATTGTATGGGATTTAGCAAACGACAAAACTGCTTGTAATAGTAAGTTTGTATGTAGTATACAGCTATCCAGCTGTTTGAAATAGCAAAGAATTTAATTTTGTGGTATCTTGAAGTCCTTACATTATGTGTGACGTCATAGTAAACATTTCCCGTAACGTAAAAATAAGGCCCCGCCTCCTTACTTTAACCTTAACTGTGCTGCGTAAATGGTTTTGTGAAATTCACATAAGAGCTAATATAACCCCATTTTACAGGTTACGGACACTATAGGTGTTGAATATTGAAAACTGTTTATCAACTTAAATGTTTTTCAACTGCACAAAAACAAAAAACATAAAAATACAAAATATGGACGAAAGTTGGACTAGGAAAGGTGGCAATATACTTTAAAATGAAAACAGTTCTTACTTCGTACATTTTTGTTTAAAATGATTTCAATTTATGTGAACTCTTTAAAACCAATATAAATAAATAAAGAACTATTTTTAAATAACATTTTTCATGCCTTTGTTGAAATATACATGCTTCCAATAAAATAGGAAATTTCATTTCTATAATTTTTTAGAAAAAAATTGATAGCTCCATTAAGTTACGGACACTACAAGACCAAAATATTTATGATTGGCTTTTGGTTTGTGTTAAAAAAACACATTTTATAAACTTACAATTTACTTGCAGAACTAATGCCAATAGGAAAAAAATCAAGTTTAGGAAATCCAGAATTTTCCCTTTTTCACATAACTATAACTGAAGTGCAGAAGAAAAGTTCTCTAATTCATTTTTTTATGAACACTATTTTGAATGTAGGTACACTGATCACCGAAGTCAATTAACCAAATTTAAGGGTTACGGACACTACACAATACTTTAATTTTTCACAGGCTTGAAGATGAAGTTTTTGTTTTTCAGCCCCGTTCCTAACCTTTTTTTCAGCATTTTATCTTTCGTTTCAATTTCTCTCGTTTTGTTTAATTTTATTTTTCAGATCTCAACTTCATTTGATAAAAGCATACCATAACCAATATACTTTAAATGAATATATACACGTGTAACTTTATACAGATGTTGTGTGCATGTAGAAAATCTAAACTTTTTAAAATTAAAGCTCACTAATATTTCTTTAATTTATTTTTCTATTCTGTGAAGCATTCTATTTCTCTTCAAACAGATAAATATACAAATCTTTATCTGAAATTGGTGTAATTTTTTCTTTTTTGAAAGGAGTATAGGATAGGAGAGTCAATTTTGGCCCCCTAAAAATCAACATTTTAGAATGATATTCAGATATGTTTAATCGATATTTATTTTGAAGAAGAGATATATATTAGAAATATTTCTAATATATTTTTCACATTTATATGGACTCTCTAGCTGTAAATGACATGAGCAATAATGCTATTTCTGCTATTTAACAAAAATGCCAAAAATATGCCTTTTTCTTGATGTTTTTTTCTTACGGGAAACATAGAGCGCAGTGTAGAACATACATAATTTTTCTGTCACTAATCTGTATTGGATAGATACATCTTTGGTAAAAATATAAAGCTTGTTTTATAGGTTGCGCTCTATATTTTCTGGAAGAAACTGCTTGAAAATAAGCAGTTTTATACAAAATATGCTAAAATGGCGGGAAAACGTGATTTTTATGATGTCATATTTCTAAAATAACGGCATTTTGAAGAAAATGAAAATGACAATAAAGGTCGCATATACAGCTGTGCAAATTAAAGCTATATATAAAAAAGTAAAATTAAGATATTCATTTTAAGGGGCCAATTGAGACACTTATATTGATAATATAATAAGTTTATTCAGGATATAACTTTGGGCAATACAGCCCATCAGTTTACAAAATGGCAAATGTGACATACAACATATGATACAATCGAGTCTCAATGAGTCTAACCTGGGGAGTGAAACCCCAGGTCAAGTGTTCCTCCGTCCCACAGTTCCAATCATTTATAGAATACAATTATAATGATTTTGAAATTAGCAGTACAGAAATATTCAAAATTATTAGTACAATATACAACAATTCTGTTTTGATATACAGACAAAAAGATGGAGAAATTACATGTAAGTCAACCTGATTAATATTCGTTACGTGATATTAGAGCGTGTTGAATATATTTCCCTAGACCTACCAAAGTAGATATGCGGTTTGTACCTAATAACTGGATTATTTTAAATGTACTCGGCGATTTGTAATAATATTCATTTATATATTTCTTTCTTAGTTTTAGCTATCTTGGGCATTGGAGAATGAAATGAAATTCATCTTCTATTTGGTGACTATCACAAACATCGCATATTATATTATTTCTGCTCTTGCCTTGGCATCTTCCGCATTCTATATTTAGATAGTGCGATGAAAATCTGATGCGGGAAATAAATTTCCTTTTTTAAATTACTTTGTAAAGGTTTTGTAAAATAAGGTTGTATTTTACAGAAGTCAGATTGGACAATGTGCTTATATAAAAAAAACATTTTGACGAATTATCCATAAATGCATTGCACTCTTGGAGGTGTATATCTAGTATTCTGTTTTTATATATATGCATGAAATTAGCAAAGTTATTACTTGTTGATTTATCCAAAATTCTCCCAGACCCAACCTAAATAATTTACGTCACGCGCCCAGTACTTGTACTTGTTCCCGACCCATTCTCTGCATTATGTCGCAGGTACTCGTAGGAAGGTTTTAAAGTGCAGTTTTCTGTTTTTAATAGTTTACACCAGAACTTCATGATTCTTAATTTTCTTTGAATAATAAGTGGATATCGTCCCAATTCTCTATAAATCTTATAAGTACATGCATTGCGCTTATCACCGAGAGAAATGTTACAAAAGGATAAATGCAGTCTTTCAATTTCTGTAGATTTATGAAAACCCCAGATTCCACTACCATACCATAAAACGCTGCCAACATATGTATCAAAGAGCTGACAGCGGGTTTCGGCGTTAAATTCAAATTTCTGAATATTACGGTTTAAACCAAATAGAGTTTTTTGACCTTGTTCAGCTAAATTTTTTGCGTAACATTTTATTTACCGTTGTAGTTTAAGCTTAATCCAAGGTAATTAAAAAAATTGACAATTTCTAAAACTTCATTATTATACGTTCATGAGAAATTTACGCTCCCCCTTTTCCTGAATACTACAATTTTGGTTTTTGCGGTGTTAACGGTCAAATTCCACGATGATACGTATCCTTGTTAAGCATCAAGTAAATTCTGTAACTCTTCTGGTAAGTTAGCGAATATTACTGTGTCATCTGCGAACATTAAAACAAAAAGATTAAATTCCCTTAATTCTACGGATGGGCATTTATCGTTTATGAAATGATTTTCCAAGTCGCTAACGTACATATTGAATAATAGCGGTGATAATGATTCCCCCTGCAGCAACCCGGTATTTACAGGGAATTCTTCTGATATCTCACCTGCATTTTTGACACAGGCGCGTACATCAACATAAAGCGATCGGATAATTCGAAGGAATTTTCCGGTGATTCCCAATTTGATCAATTTATACCATAATTTTTCCCGGTTGATTGTATCAAATGCCTTTTTATAGTCAATAAAACAGCAATATAAACGTTGTTTATTATTCAACTTTTGTGATATTAAACTTTGAAACGCAAATATCGCGTCAGTAGTTAATCGCCCAGCCTGAAATCCAAATTGTGCATCAGTTATAATATTTTCTGAAATGTTCCATTTCATTATTCTTTCGTTAAGAATTGAAGTAAAAAGTTTTCCCAGACTGCTTGTGATGCTGATGCCTCTGTAGTTTCCAGGGTCATGAGTTTTTCCTTTTTTATATATTGGAATAATAGTTGCTTTCGACCACGAAGAAGGAAATATACCGGAATTAAATATTTTATTAAAAAGGGTCCTTAAAATAGGGAAAATTATGTCACTAAACTCGGAAAAGTATTCATTGATTAAATTATCATTTCCCGCGCTTTTGCTTGTTTTGAGTCTGCGTATGCAGGTTTTAACCTCTTTTGAAGTAATTTCAGTGTCCAAGAGCTCAAATACAGGGCTATCGATGTCCATATAATTTGCAATAGAAATGTACGTTGTCGCTGAATCATTAGCAAGGTTCCGAAAGTATTCAAAAAATTCTGATAAGGTAACTTTTGAGTTTGATGTCTTTCGTTTGCTAAAATGTTTAAAGAATTCTTTAGGGTTATTTTTCTTCAGCTGTTGCACCATATCACCTTGTTGTCTTTTGTATTGATTTTTAAGTTTCTTCTGAAGTTTTTGTATTCACTTTTTGTTTTAGTAAGTTTATTGTAGTTTATTTTACTATGAAAGTTATTATAATTTTCTAAAGCAGATAAATATTGGTTGTATAAGACTTTGCATTTGTGATTGAACCATGGTTTATCCTCTGCATTTCTTACTTTTGGACAAACGTAATTGCTACTCTGTGCAATACTTCCCTAATACACTGCTTAATTTTTCACTAAAGTTATCAACAATTTGGTTGACATCGAAGTCTTCTTCAACACAAGAATATACAGCGTCGAAGTTGTTTATAAGATCTCGTCTCATTTGAATTTGGGATTGTTATTGCCATCTCATTGTGGTAGAATTTTGGGCAGTTGGACAGTTCGAAGTTCTAGAATTGTTTGTCTGTTTTTGATACCCTAAGAAGCATGGAAATGAAAAAATGATTGGTGTATGATCTGAGAATTCGGTTAAGTTACAAACCTTGAAATTCGAGATATTGTTGAATGAATTTGTTAAAACTAGATCAACGACAAATCGCCCATTTGAACCACAATAGGTATAGTTTCCGTTTGAATCGGACAGATGTCGTCCGTTAACAATGCGAATATTTGAAGATTTACATATGCTAATAAGCCTTCTACCAGATGTGTTTATTTTATTATCCATTGTTAATCTTGGAATAAGTTCAATATCAGGTATATAAGTCATCACTTCTGAGATACGATCATTAATTTCGGAGTGTAGGGTATCGCTTTCAATATAATCTAACAATGATCCAGTTCTTGCATTGAAGTGTCCCTAACCAAATTACTTTAACACTGTTTAACATTTTGAATCCTATTTTAATTGCATTTAACACATTTTAAGATATTACCTAATTAGCAACTAGACAAATGAAGCAATATATCACAAGAAATATGGGTTATGTAACTCAAGATCATAATTTTTAACTATTTTTATGTCATTGTGGGTGTGCAGTCATTAAGGCCTTCCGTTTCCAACGGAAGACCTTCTACTGATTCTGTTGGTAAAGATTATTTAGGTCTTTCGTCTTCAGCGGAAGACCTTATTGTTTTTCTTAGGTTTCTTTTCCACTATTTAAGGCCTTCCGTCTTCAGCGGAAGACCTTCTTGTTTTTGTTAGGTTTCTTTTCCACTATTTTTATCAAGGTCTTCCGTCTTCATGGAAGACCTTATAGTGATTCTACTGTTTCTTATTATTAAGGTCTTCCGTATTCATGGAAGACCTTATAGTGATTCTACTGTTTCTTATTAAGGTAAGGTTTGCGTTAACAGGGAGATAACTCTTGCGAATCACCAAAGCGTTTGAAACAGGCGAATTTAAACCAGCGATGCTAAGCATCTCGGTAACGAATTTCCTCTGTCATACTTGATGTTTGTTGTCACTTAATGTTAGGACTAAAAACAAAGGACGTTTTCAGGAGAAAGTCCTATAACAATTCAAAGCATAGGAATCTTAGAAGCCTTTGAGATTAGCGTGATGCATGTGGATGAACCAATAAAGGAGGACTTGTTTATTTTCGATACGAAACGTGGCAAGTTGCACGGCAATTCTGATCAGAAGAAAGTCATTAACGCATTGTGCTGATGTGTGTTTCTCGCTTCACCACTACACTAAAATTTTAAGTGAGAATGGGAAAGAAAAAAGAAAAGACCTAAGAGTATCCTGTAAAGTATTATGTTATATGCAGTCCGAACAGGGAAGAAAAGTCACGGTGCATTTGACCATGTCCAATGATGATGTTGACAGTTTGATTGTTGATAGAATTTTCATCAGGTAATTATTTAACTATTCATTTTACTGAAAGTTATGAATGATCTACTGACTACGGAATTAAAAACGATGAATAAACGGTACAAGGATGTCAGGATATGACTAATATCCCAACATTGCCAAAAAATAAAAAAATGCATTCATTCAAGAAATTAGTGAAAAATAAAATCCTTGCTTTTTAGGCCTCAGAACAGGTATTCAATTGTTCAAGTTACCTTTTTAAATGAGGTTTGATTTTAATTAATATCTCATTTTCTAATTAATAAAAAAGAGATACAGATTGTGCATGACAAGAACATTAATTTTCTTTATCAAGCATTTTCCATTTCACTAATTCAATCTGTAAATTTTACAATAATTTCATGTTGATTCTTCATTCATTATATTGGAAATTTATTCATTTCATTGAGTGAATGAAACTCAGTGCAATTCCTTATGCTATTCAAAAAATGCAATTCCTTAAATCTTATTGTAAAAATAAACACATGTGATTTCAGATCATGGGTCATTAATTGGAATAGATAAAAACAAAAAAAAAAGTACTTCAGTGTTTCCTTAAAAGATTTGTGCCATCAATCAAAGTAAAGGTCATCCCATATCAGCTCAAGAATATTAAAGAAAGTTGGATGGATCAAGCTAAGATGTTGAACCAGACATGGCAAAATCAATGGAGATTTGGAGAAGAACTTCTGACTTGTTATACCCAATGCATATTTTTATATGTCTATAGATTATAGAAGAAAATTTAATGTTCAACAACATCCTATCTAGTATATACATGCTGTTTTCCATATTTTTAGAAAAGATGTGTATGCGATGATTTCAGTTCATGCTCTGCTTGTCCATCTTTGAATTTGTTTTCAGTAAAATAAATGTATACATCATAGGTATTAATTGAAGGTTGCTTTTGTCTATACTTACATGTAACAAGTTTCTTAAAAGGGTTTGTAAAATTGCAAGGAAATTAATACATGAACAATTAAGATTAATATTTTTATTCATTAAATTTTGTTCTTACCAGGACCTAATATGCTCAAATAAGTATTTCTGAAAACTGATGAGTTTTGTATATAAAGCTACAGTGAACATGTATAATTATATCTACCGTAACAGTTTAAAACATGACACTTGGCAATTGTAAGGTTGTTAATTTAGTAGGAATGATAAGACCAGTTTAGTAATCTACTAAAATTAAAATTTTTTCACAAATACATGTAGTTTATTTTAAAATTGTTTACATTTATAATCTTTTAATTTTTTTCTGTATTTTGATTTTAAAAAGCAGAAAATTTTGTTATATTTAAATTATTATTTCATTGATATCAAGGAAATATATCTATCACTGTAGCATTGTTTCTTTTTCCCTGTTCTTGACAAATATTTATCATAATGACAGTGTTATGTCATTTTGCAGAATTTGCATTTTCTCTGAAATCAGAAGTACTCTGTAACCTCATTAAAGTATGAATTGATGTCACTTAGAATTCATCTTTATTTTGTTCTGTCTGATATTTCAATTTAGATTCTCAAACTACCTAATCCAATGATTGAGCTAATGTCCATGGAGTGTAGAAATAGGCAATCTTTAAAAAATGTTTGGTGGTCGGCCTCTCCAGACCAACTGACTAAAATGACCAGACTGAAAACTTTTTTCAATGCAGGGCCGTAATTTTTTTTCTTTTTATTCCTCTTATCCCCCTTAAAAAAATGTTGTTGAAGATTTTCTCACCTACCAACCAAATAATTTTACCCTGAGTCAAGAGATGGCAAACAAACATTACTTTAAAGATAGCATTTCTACTCTTCGAAGTAAAGAAATCATTTAATTATAAAAACAGCAGCTTCGTGGATGCAATGCTTACAACATTTCACTCAAAAAATGGCATACATGTATAATGACAGTCACCAGCCATAACTGAATAAAGATATTTTGCTACAAAGATGTCTAGAAGTTACTACATGTTGGAATAACTAAATCAGCATGAGGTCAAATTCATAGGCTTTTAATTGGTTTAGTTGCAACATGTTCTGAAGTATGTTTATATACATATACATGTACTTCTAAAGGTGTTGCAGTATAATTCATGGACAATTTCATCAGAATATTCAGATGTAAAGATTGCCATAAATACTAGAGTTCTTCCATGGAATAAATTTTTAAACCATCATGTAGCACAGGAGGAGTTTTATTTTGAATATTTTTGGCCAATTTATGCCTAAAAACAATATCAAAAATAACATTTAGTCTTTAACATTCACCATGACAAGGTGATATCAATGTTGTCTTTAAAGGTGTAGAAAAAGCCTGGTTTTTATGTTCCGAACCCATAATACAGCCCCTGTTTCCATGGAAATAATATTGGGGACATACATATTTTTTTAGTTCAAATTAAGGAAAATGATCAAATTAATAACTTCATGGATTTTGATGGAATCGGTAGATATGTAAAACGTTGATTTTTATATTTTTGTTGCCATGGCAACGGTTTCACTTTATCAAGGAAAATTGAAAAATCTTCTTTTTAACCCAAATTTTCACATTTTTGATAACGGAAAATTAAAAGTTTAAATACTAGAAGCATGAATTATACTAATTAAGGTCATTTTAATTATAAAAGTTTGATAATTTTTAAAATAAATCAATTTTTTCGATGAAAATAATATTTGAGGTGAAATATGAAATACGTTAAATTTGGCGTCTTTTACTAAAAAATTGGGACGGGCAATATCTTTGAAAATCATATTAAATGATGAAGCTAATCTCCCTGAATAAATTGATATATAGCATGTGTGCATATTAAAAAAATATGAGTTGGAGGAAGACGCAAACCTTACCTTAAGGTCTTTCGTCTTCACGGAAGACCTTATAGTTATTCTACTGTTTCTTATTATTATTCTTTTTATTATTTTTTTTCCAAATTTTGTGCACGCGATTTCTCGCAGACTACTAGATGGAATTACATGACATTTTCAGAAAAAATGTGTCGTAACATAATCTTGATCTATCTGAGCGATTTTTTGAAAATTCTTATCTGGTGCCAAGTTACGGGACATTTCCTGATTTTAAAATGACATTTTGTCCGCGGTTAATCTCGAGAACGGTAAAAGATATCAATGTGAGGGATTATAGATCGCGATAAGTACTATCCAGGACGCAATCTTTTGTACGTCGTCTCTACTTCCTGTCGTTACGGCATGCAAATTCAAAAAGTCGAATTTTCTAACTTTTTTGTTTTTTAAGATTTTTGAATTATATTAGTATGGTTAATAGAAACCCTTTTAATTAGGCTAAATATATAATTTGTTGTTTATAATTTATCCAAACTCTAGATATTAAAACTTAAAAATCTGAAGCGGGTCCAAAATGGCGGCTGTCTCTGTTTGCTTGAACGAAAGTAACATAAGGATAAATAATATGTAAAGGAATACTTGGATAGTTACGTCGTAGTTAGTTGCATTTCTGTGTCAAGCTAAGTTTAAATCCAAGGTCGTCTCAAACGTCTTCTATAATTGGTCTTGGCTGGTTCTCAAAGTAGAGAAAAAAAGACTAAATATACAAATGAAATACGACATCTGCAATATTATATGTTTTGCATCACAGAATAACAGATTTTAATCAAAGTTATAAGAAATAGCTTCTAAAAGAAACAATATCGATGTATAAAATAAGTATACATGTAAAACGTAACCACCGATTTTTCCATGGACGCTTGTGTCATTTAAAACTAATAGAAGAGACAAAAATAAGAAAAACATTTTTTAAAAGATCGTTTAATGCAGTTTATATTAACATTCTTATTCAAGCTTTTGAACATAAATGGTATCTCATTCCTTGACCGTCGTAGAGCAAGACATGTTTTTCGGCGAACCATTTCAACCTTTTTGATGAAAGTGTAAATAATCGGGATAGTTCACATAGGTGTTAAATACTGGGAAATTAAAAAAAAAATTAAGATTATAGCCATTTCACTGCTTTAGTGTTACTTACCTATATACTATAGAGAATGTGTACAATCTCGAAATTTAGGCTATAAGGACGTTCTTTTTTCTCTTAATTTCTTTAAAGCTGTCACATCTATTTAATGGAATTTTCCAAAGAAAAGGTGCGAAGATTTGCTCGTGACGTTTGGCGCCAAATTATGATAAGTGACCCGCTTTTCATAATTCTTAGACAGGTGTATGTACATGTAGACAAGTAAATTTAGAGCAATAATAGTTAGCGCGTTAGGTTCATTCTCCCTTGAGACCAAAATTTTTTACTTACTATTCTGCTCGATTTTACGAGTTTTTTTTTTTTGGTTTGGTTTTTTTGTTTTGTTTTTTTCTTTTACAGAATCGGACGGAAGACCTCTCGTTGCTCGCAACGAGATCGTTTCTAGTTAAGGTCTTCCGTTTTCACGGAAGACCTTCTAGTGATTCTACTGTTTCTTATTATTATTATTATTATTATTATTATTATTCTTATTTTTTTCCCAAAATTTTGTGCACGCAATTTCTCGAAAACTATTCAGTGGTTTTCAATGAAACTTTCAGGAATTATGTCATTATATGAAGTTGTGGCATGACAAGTAAAATTTGGAATACTCACCTTTGGTTCCAAGTTATTGACACTTTTCTGATTTTAAAATGCAATTTTGTCCCCCCTTTTTTCGAAAATGGTTTAAGATATTAACTGGAGACTTGTTAGAGATGAAAGATGATGACTTTTAAATATGACGAATCACCTTTTCGTGTGTCGTCGGTACTTCCGGTTGCTGCCGGAAGCGGTCGAAAAAGGCCGTATTTTCTAACTTTTTTGTTTTTCAATATTTTTCATTTATTTTTTGGAATGGTAATAGAGACCCTTCTTATAATGCTTGCTGTATGATTTGTTTGAATATTGATAAATCCAAACTCTAGATACTAACAATTAAAAATCTGAAGCGAGTCCAAAATGGCGGCTGTCTCTGTCAACTCCGACATTTCGCAATAGGAGTTTACAGGAGGCAGCCGAACGTTTGCTTGAACGAAAGCTACATAGGGACAAATGAAATGTAAAGGAATACTTGGATTTTCACGTTATAATTACGTTGCAATTCTGTGTCAAACTACGTTCTTCTTAAACGTCTTCTATAATTGGTTTTGGCTGGTTCTCAAAGTAAAAGTGTTACTTGCTTACATACTATATGGAATTTGTAAAATGCGTTAAATATACTTTCTAATCGTCGAATTTTAGGCTAAATGAACGGTTTTTTATTTCATTGAAGCTATCACACGTATTAAATAGAACATTTTAAAGAAAAGGCGCCAAGATTAACTCGTTGCGTTTGCGAGAAATTATGAATAGTGACTAGCCTTTTTACTTCTAAAACAAAAGCACTGTTATACAGAGGTATATACAAGAGATTTAGAGCAGAGGTTCCAATAGCGTAATATTTAGCGCGTTCGATTTCCATGCTGGCGACTTGGATTAAATCCCCTTTGAGTGCAATAATTTTTTTTTAAACTTTTTTTTTAACGGAATCGGACGGAAGACCTCTCGTTGCTCGCAACGAGATCGTATCTAGTTATTATTATTATTTTTCTGACCATCAAATTTTGTGCACGCGATTTCTCGAAGACTACTGGATGTATTTTCATGAAAGGTACGGAAACAATGTGTTGTTATCTGAAGTTATTTTATCCGAGAGATTGTTTGGAAGTTCTTTTCTGGTGCCAAGTTACGAGACATTTCCTGATTTTAAAATGACATTTTGTCCACGGTTAATCTCAAGAACCGTAATAGATATCAAAATGAAACTTTCAGGGATGATAGATCATGGTAATTACTATCCAGGACGCAACATCTCGTTCGTCGTCAATACTTCCTGTCGTTACCAGATGCAAATTGAAAAAGCTGTATTTTTTAACTTTTTTGTTTTTCAATATTTTTGAATTATTTTCGCACGGTTAATAGAAACTCTTGTAATGATGCTTGATATATAATTTGTTTGAAAATTAATAAATCCAAACTCTAGATTTTAACATTTAAAAATCTGAAGCGGGTCCAAAATGGCGGCTGCCTCCGTAGACTCCGCCATTTCGCAATAGGAGTTTATAGATGCAGTCGAGCGTTTGCTTGAATGAAATTAATGTATAGATAAATGAAATGTAAAGGAATACTTGGATTGACACGTCGTAGTTACGTTGAAATTCCATGTCAAACTCAGTTTTAATCCAGAGTGTTCTCAAACGTCATCTATAATTGGTTTTATTCGGTTCTCAAGGTAAAAAAAAAAAGACAAGACTACATGTACAAATGAAATACGATATCTACAACCTTTTGTTTTGCATAATAGAAAAACAGATCTGAAATCATAGTTATAAGTAATAGTTTTTCAAGAGACGATATATATATATAGTAAGTGTAAAACGTGATCTCTGGGATTTTTTCCATGCACACTTGTGTCATATTAAACTTAAAGAAACACAAAGATAACAAAACCATATTTTAAAAGATCGCTTAATAAAGTTAATACAAGTATTTCTTTCTCAAAGATCTGATGCAACTTAATGAACATAAATGGTGTCTTATTCCTTGACCGTCGTAGGGCGAGGTATGTTTTTTTGGCGAAACATTCTTCTCATGAAAGTGTAACTAATCGGAATTCTTTTATTAATTTCATTCAAGCTATCACACCTTTTTTAATAGAACATTCCAAAGAAAAGATTCGAAGATTTTGTTACCGTTTTGTTCGAAAATATGAATGGTAACCAGTCTTTCATAATTCTAAGACACATGCACTATTGTAGACGTATATACAAGTAGATGAAGAAACAGTGGCCCAAAGAGCGCAGAATTTAGCGTTGGGTTTTCATGTTGGCGTCTTGAGTTCAACCCCCTTTGTGTCCATTTTTTTACTTTTTCAGCTTGATTTTACGTTTTTTTTTCAGAATCGGACGGAAGACCTCTCGTTGCTAGCAAAGAGATCGTATCTAGTTATTATTATTTTTTTGACTTTCTAATTTTGTGCATGCGATTTCTCGACAATTACAAGATGAAATGTCGTGAAATTTTCAGAATGTATGTGTCGTGACATGAATTTTATATATCCGGGAGATTTTTTGAAAAATCGCTTTTGGTGCCAAGTTAGGAACAATTTTCTGAAATTAAAATCACATATTTCGTCCATGGTTAAACTCGAAAAACGACAAAAGATATCAACATGAAACTTTCAGGGATTATAGATCGTGATAAATACTATCCAGGACGCGACGTTTCGTTCGTCGTCAATACTTCCCTGTCGTTCGGAGATGCGAAGATAAAAGTTGTATTTTAAAACTTTTTTTGTTTTTCAATATTTTTCATTTATTTTTGAAATGGTAATAGAGACCCTTTTATTAATGCTTACTATTTAATTTGTTTAAATCTCAATAAATCAAAACTCTAGATATTAGCATTTCAATATCTAAAGCGGGACCAAAATGGTGGCCGTCTCTGTGAACTCCGACATTTCGCAATAGGGGTTGACGAGGCAGCTGAGCGTTTGCTTGAATGAAAGTAAGATAAGGATAAATGAATTGCAAAGGAATATTTAGATTGTCACGTCCTATCTACGTCGCAATTCTGTGTGAAACTAACGTCTTCTATAATTCGTTTGAGCTTGAGTCTCAAATAAGAAAAAGAAAAGACTAAATGTGCAAGTAAAATTTGATATCTAATATCTTTTGATTTGCACCACGGAAAGCAGATTTTAAATCATAGATATAACTAATAGTTTTTCAAGAAAGAATATCAATAAATATATTAAGTATAAAACTTGACCACTGTTTTTCTCATGCACACTTGTGTCATATTAAACTAATAGAAAAGACAAAAATAAGAAATCAATTTTTAGAAGATCGCTTAATCGATTTTATATTAACATTCTTGTCTCAAAGATCTGATTCAAGTTATTGAGCATAAAGGTATCCGATTCCTTGACCGCCGTAGGACGAGCCATTATTTTCGGTGAACTATTTCAACCTTGCCATGATAGTTGAAATAATCGGGATAGTTCACTTTGGGGAGAAACTGGAAATTGATAAAAAGTTCATAGACATTTCACTGCTTTATTGTTAGTTGCTTATATACAATATGGAATTAGTAAAATGTGTTAAATATGCTTTCTTAATCTCGAATTTTAGGCTATAAGTACGTTTTTTTTTATTTCATTGAAGCAATAACACCTATTTATTAGACCTTTTCAAAGAAAAGTCGTGAAGAATTACTCGTGGCGATTGGCGCGAAATTTTGATCAGTGACCCGCCTTTCATAATTCTAAGACAGAAGCACTGTTGCAGAAGTAGATTTAGAGTGATATCCCAATAGCGTAATATTGAACGTGTTGGATTTTCATGCTGGCGACTTGGGTTCAATCCCCCTTGTGTGCATTTTTTAAAAAACTTTTTTGCTCGATTTTACGTTTTTTTTTCTAATCGGACGGAAGATCTCTCGTTGCTCGCAACGAGATCGTTTCTAGTTATTATTGTTTTTTTTCTTACCGATTTTGTGCGCGCGATTTCTCGAGAACGGCTCGATCAATTTTCATGAAACTTTTAGGTCTGATAGAACATCAAAAAATCTAACTAGTTTTATTATTGTTTTTTTCTTACCGATTTTGTGCGCGTGATTTATCGAGAACGGCTCGATCGATTTTCATGAAACTTTTAGGTCTGATAGAACATCAAAAAATCTATCTACAGTAAAATTTGTCTAATCCGGACTCTGAGTATTCCGGATTTTTGTCCATTCCGTCTATAAATTTTAGTCCCATGCACTTCTTTAACAAATTCATTAGAAAAAATTCTGTGTAGTCCGGATACTGTCTATTCTGTATTCCGAACGGACTTACTGGTCCCAACTGCTCATAATTAACGGTAATTATTTCCTTTAATCCGGCCACACCTGGATTACTTCAAAGCAATTAACACCTTTCGTGGTGGATTTGATAATCTGTGTTTACATTAGCAGTGCCATGAGACGAACTCAGTGAAATGCGGCGGTGACACAGCCCAGTTGAAAAAAATACTAGTATATAATTGAATTACAATTTTAAAAAAATAATTTTGTTTTAACTCCTTTTATCACATTATAACATAAATACAAAAAATAAATATGTACGCGATTTACAAATCAATATATAAATCGGGATCGAAAATCGAATGCATTTCAAAATGGCACCATAACACTGTGGGGGAAGACGTAA
>NW_026929076.1:32500-37622 GCF_032062105.1 Saccostrea cuccullata | reverse complement strand
ATCTTGACTCCTATAAAAGCCTACTCTCATAATAGGTTAAACTGAAATAAATCTTTGTTTAACATGTTTATTTGTGTGTTTGGATGACGCATGATGTGTTCAACACATCTGCACATGAGTGCAAGAAGTCACACTTTAAGGTCACTTAGTGGTGACCTAAAAATTTTTTTTGGTAAGTTGGGATATGCAAGTAAATGACCAGTTTAAATTTCCATGGAGATAAGTGTAACACATTGAATTGAATTTGTAATTTGCAGAGATTGCCAGGGAATTTACATAAGTAGTGAAATGAAGTGAAGTTTTTTTTTAAACTTTGGTGATGAAAAATTTACTTAAAAATATTAATGTGATATGGCTTAAACAAATGTTTGTACTTTTTGTTGTATTTCCAGTTTTAATTACAGAAAATTGATTATTTTTTTTAGAGAAAAAAGATGTTTTTTGAACTTCATTATTGTCAATAAATTTTGCAATAAATGTTTGCACACTTTAAAAATTCTTTTGAAACAGTAAGCTTTTTGAGGTGAAAGAAACAGTGAATTGATTTTCCTCTATCATGTCTATAACAAGAGATAAAATTTAATCATTTTAATGTATTGAATAAGAAACATCTGTAACCATTTTAGTGTTATTATTAAGAAAAATGATTTTAATGTAATTTCTTTGTTCTTTTCTTTTCAAGAAACTGAAGATGCCAGCTCAAACAAGGAGGAAGAGGAAAGGTAATAAGTTTTAGTTAAAATAAGTAAAATTTAGTTAATTGAAAACTAATAGCAAAGTGTTTTTTTATTATAATAGTGTATGAAAAATTAAATATTAATTTTGCCACCACCTATGGAGTATTGTAACGGTCCAGAGATTTGACAGATTAGTTTTATACAGAGTTATTGAACCTGATTATTGTTGACATTGTAGGAGAGTTAAGATGAATTTGTATATGTGTTATAATTATTTGATATTGCAGGAATATGTACTGATTTATGGTTTGCATGTAATTGATAGGTGATTATTGACAAGTTTAAGTGATTTACGTGAGTTGAAGTAGTTTGTACATGTTTTGAGTTACGTAGAAATCAGCTGATCATAGCAGTAGTAAAGTTGTGGTGTTATTTTAGCTTACTTCATGTTTCAGGGACTTTAATTGGTCTTCTGTAGTAGATGAACCATAGATTTATAGATGAAATCATGTTTTCTTGAAGTTTAACTTGTTATCAGTTAATTATCGGCAGTTTATAAACTGGTAGATTTGTTTACGAACTTGGCGGTCGTAAATTGTGTAGGTCGAGCCCGATCGTAAAAGTTACGATAGTTTTAGGATTTTTGGAGTTAATTGTGTTATTTGTTGATTTAAATGGAGATTAATTTACTTATTCTAATTGAAGAATGTATTTGGAGATTACTTTCATTCAGAAAAGTTGTCTTGTATGTAGTTATTAGATTTTTCTATAGACTTTGCTGTTTACGGGAAATGTCACGAGAGATTCTCCAACGTTTTCCAACATGTCCAACAGTTTCCAACATTTACGTCATGTTATGGTATAAAAGAGAGAGATTCAAGGAATTTTTGCTCTTCTGCTAGGTTGGTTTGTTTAGAGAAGTCGTGTTTTAGGGGTAAGGAGTTAGTATGGGTTGGGCGTTTTGAATTTAGATTTAATAATGACTTTTTAGTTTTATTTTAAGAAGAGCCAGGGTTAGTTTAAGGATTTTTAGGAACTTTTAGAATATTTGTGGAATTTTAAAGGAAGTTTTGGTCAGGATTTAGTGAATTTTAACTGAGAATTGGACTTGGTTAAATTTTGCTGGTTGTTTGAATTTATGGTAAATTGTTGTTAAATTTTAGAACTACTTGAAATTGTTTAGGTAATTTATACATTTAGCTAAGGAAGCTAGTGTATTTCTAAATTTTGCTACTGTTTTTAAGTGGAATTCAGACTTAGGAAATTTGCAGGAATTACTGGTGTTTGAAATTTGTTAGGAATTAATTAGGTTTAAGGGATTAAGTTTTAGTTATTGGTTTTTACTTTCATCCAGGAGGTCTGGAAGGAAGTTCTGAGAAATAAGAGTTTTGTGAGTTGTATTGAGGTTGGTTTTAGGTAAGTCAGGACTAATAGGTGACACAGACAGACTGAGACAGAGCTTAGAATTTGTTTGTTGATTGTTTAATTGAGAGATAATTCTTTTAATAAATTGTAAAACTGCATTTTGTCTCATTTCAAGTACAGAGATTTATAAGGTTTTATCAAAGTGTGATTTTCCAACAAGATGGAAATTGTGGGATTTAACAGAGTATAAGAACTGAGTAATGATAATTTAAGAATTTTAGTGACTTCCGTAGGTCTAGGTTGTAACGAGCTTGACAAATAGAGAAGTAAAACTGAGAGATTTCGTGCATTTATAAATTTAGTGTAACTTAGAGAGCGCGGGTTAATAACAGGAGGTTTAGGTTTTGGACAGTGGGGTATTATCTGAGTTCATTGATTAAAGGGAGATAATTTAGTGTGTTGTGAAATACATTTAAAGAGTATTGAGTTTTGAACCACTGTGCCATACTAGCCCTCCTGAGCTCGGGTTGAGCTGTGTAACGCAAGCCTTGCCACGAAAGATAAGACAACCCCTATAGATAGAGTGTGAGGGAGACGGCGGTCCCAGCAGTATAGTAGTAGGAGAGACCCCGTCCGCCTGCCCCCACCCCCGTTACACTTGGCGTCGCCGGTAGGATTTGTACTTCCAACCAAGGAGTGTTGGTACCACAAATCCAGTGAAACGAACATCTCTAACTACAAAGATGGTGAAGAGGAGACAACAAGCCTCAACAAAATCTAGACGAGAGGGAAGTCAAGCTGATCATGAGGAGATACAGCAGATTACAGATGATGAGATGAACATTGGAACCTTGACTGTCACTGAAGGAGAAACTACAGATTATGAAACTACAGCGAATGAATTTGTGTCATCTGAGGAAGATGACATGCCAAATACTGTCAGACCACAAATCAACGTTGGAGCTGAAGTCCATATGAGAAGCAGTCCATCACTACCAAGCACTAGGCGAGATGCAGATCTACGTGAAGTGAGAAGGCCTACACCAGTGAGGCATGTTGGAAGACCTGGATTACGGAGGAGGCTGGGAAACGCTGATCTAACAGAACAACCAACTCCTACAAGAAATTCTTCCAACGATGCGGGAGACAATTCACCTGGTATTTACAATGTAGTAAAAGGAGCCTTGAAGGAAATGACCAGTCAGATTGTATCAGCTATCCAGACAGCCTTTGCTGGATTCACCGCCCAACAGAACACTGACTATGCTACCGAGAATCTGGAAAATGGTAAGTCCTCTGACCGCCTTGCGAGGAGCATGGCACATCAGAGGAGGAAAACCCAGTTAACACCCAGGGACCAGTATCAATCCCCATCATCTTCAGAGGAAGAGATAGAACCAATACCCAGGAGACGGTCATCAAATGGCAGTGTCAGGACCAGTGAAATTTTCCAACCAACCTACAAAGGCCATAAATCAAATGTGAAGTTACCAGCTTTTACAGGAAAAGCTGAAAAATGGGAAGTTTGGTACAACAGATTTGAGGCTGTCGCCCATATTGAGCATTGGACACAGGAGGAAAAACTGCGAGAAATCCTCCCAAGGCTACAAGGAGTAGCTGGGGAGTTTGCATACGGACAGTTACCCACCTCAGTCCTAAGTAACTACAAACGCCTACTGAAGGAGCTACAAAGCAGATTTGGTGAAGTTGAGACTACCAAACTTTACATAATGCAGTTTACTCGCAGAAACCAACAGCCTGGTGAATCAGCCGAGGATTATGCTGCTGAGCTTAAACGTTTGTATGACAAAGCTTACAAAAACAGAGGCATCTCAATCAGACAGGAGGATTTGTTACATAGATTCCTCCTAGGACTTCGAGACCAGAAGACAAGGATTTATGTGGAACTGAATAAGGAGCCCGAGACAATCGAGGATGCTGTATATCACGTGGTACATTACTTGGAGACCACCAGATATCCCCATAATCCAGAAGACAGTGACAGGAAGGAAAAGAAACCCACAAGACAGGTCAATGCTCCAGTCAAGCAAAAACCTGTTAAGAAATCAGTAAAGCCACAGGAAAAGCAATCAACAGGATGGAAGTCTGCACAACAGAAATACCAAACAGGTGCTCCAGGGACTATCACCATACAGGAAGGAGATCTTCAAAATCTGGTAAAGCAGTTGGTAGAGGAACAAATCAGATCTCAATTACAGACACAGTCTACAGAGAGGTCATCTGATTCCAACCAATGGCAAGGGAGGAGGGAAAATCCCACTAGTGCCTTCAATGTAAGATCACCTTACCATGGTAACCTACCAGCACCCAAGGGACAAGCAGATCCTCAAACAAGTAGACCAAATAATGGAATTTGTTTTGCTTGTGGCCAAAACGGACACTTTGCCAGGAGCTGTCCACTGAGGAATCAACAGAAAACTCGTAACAACGAGGGGAGATTCCAACAGAGTACTCTTAGTACTGCCAATCAACAACGACCCAACGATATCCAGCGAAGTGGAGATGAAACCTTGATGCAAAGTTCCTCTCCAAATTTGACCCACATGTCGTCAAACTAGAGAGGGTCACTCCTGTTGACCAGGGAGTGACCCAAACTGATGGGAAAGATAACGGTCATAGGAAAATGCAGGAGACAACACAACCAACAGGAGAAACCACCCTTGGTGATCAAGGTATCACACAAATTGCAAGACAACTCGTGAGGAGTGAGGGCATCTACATAAAAGGGAAGATTCAAGGCATGAAGGTCATGCTTACAGTCGACACAGGAGCTATCCGGACGGTGCTGTCAGACCGAGCCTACAGGAAGATCCCTGAGGATGTACGACCCCACTTAGAGAAGTCTTGCATGTTAACCAGTATAAATGGCCAACCTCTGAAGGAGATGGGGAAAGCCAAGTTCCAGTTTGAATTGGGAGAATTGAAGTTTGAGGAAGAATTAGTTGTGGCTGAAATTGAAGATGAAGCGTTATTGGGCTTAGATGTGCTGATGAAGGGTCCAGGTGGACCCGCCAATATTAAACTTAGTGAAGGTGTCATCCTGTTGAATGGTTGTTCTA
>NW_026929076.1:0-27500 GCF_032062105.1 Saccostrea cuccullata | reverse complement strand
ATTAACCAGACTGTTTTTGTTTTTTACTAATACATGCTATGAGAGAAAGGGCAGGGTTGAACAGTTAAACTAAAATGTGACAGAGAATTAAATTATTACATCATGTGGTGTATTATAAATGTTCAAGACCATATAACCAAACAATTTTATTTTTTTCAGGAATCAGGCAACTAAATTTATGTGTTTTCAAACATTAATCATGTCTTGGCAATGTGTTTAATTAAATTAATAATTCGTACAAATTTGTCCTACCATGTCTCTATCAGATGGAGCAAAACAAATGTTCAATCTAATTCTCCCCGAAGAATGATAGATGAATGAAATTACTAGAGAGAAACAAAGCAATAAGAGTTGTTAATGACAGATAATTTATGTTTTACAGGTTCTAAAATTGCAGAAAAATGTTAAACATAAATGAAAGCTCAGGACCCTTGTATTTTCTTAAAGTATTTTTACTAACTTTGCAAATGAACAAACTTCATTTTAATAGTTAAAATTAGAAATACAATTACTCACATATTGTACAGCAAGAAATTGAATGCACCATTACTAATTTCAGAAAAAATAAAGAAGCAGGCTGATCTGAAATATAAATATATGGAAGACGTAGAATATGCTAAATCTTTGAGCAAAAACAAATTGGCACCACCCCACACCTTGAGTTTGCAGAACCCTCCAGCTTCATGTGAAGAGGTGCCTACCACAAGTGATAAGCAAGGACAAGAGAGGGTACCACCCCACACCTTGAGTACACAGAGCGGTCCACCTTCATGTGAAGAGGAGCCTACCACTAGTGATAAGCAAGGACAAGAGAGGGCACCACCCCACACCTTGAGTTTACAGAGCCTGAAGTTCTGAAGGCACAACCCCACACCTTGAATTTGCAGAACCAAGCCTTCCACAAGTGATAAGAAGGACAAGAGAGGGCACCACCCCACACCTTGAGTTTACAGAGCCCTTTAGCTTCACATGAAGACGTGCCCACCACAAGTGATAAGTCAGGACAAGAGAGGGTACCACCCCACACCTTGAGTACACAGAGCGGTCAAGCTTCATGTGAAGAGGTGCCTACCACAAGTGATAAGCAAGGACAAGAGAGGGTACCACCCCACACCTTGAGTACACAGAGCGGTCAAGCTTCATGTGAAGAGGTGCCTACCACAAGTGATAAGCCGGGACAAGAGAAGGCACCATCCCACACCTTGATTTTACAGAGCCCTCCAGCTTCATGTGAAGAGGTGCCTACCACTAGTGATAAGCAAGGACAAGAGAGGGCACCACCCCACACCTTGAGTTTACAGAGCCCTTTAGCTTCACATGAAGACGTGCCCACCACAAGTGATAAGTCAGGACAAGAGAGGGCACCACCCCACACCTTGAGTTTACAGAGCCCTTTAGCTTCACATGAAGACGTGCCCACCACAAGTGATAAGTCAGGACAAGAGAGGGCACCACCCCATACTTTGAGTACACAGAGCGGTCCAGCTTCATGTGAAGTGGTGCCTTTCACAAGTGATAAGCCGGGACAAGAGAGGGTACCACCACACACCTTGAGTTTTCAGAGTGGTCAAGCTTCATGTGAAGAGGTGCCTACCACAAGTGATAAGCCGGGACAAGAGAAGGCACCATCCCACACCTTGATTTTACAGAGCCCTCCAGCTTCATGTGAAGAGGTGCCTACCACAAGTGATAAGCTGGGACAGGAGAGGGCACCACCCCACACCTTGAGTACACAGAGCGGTCCAGCTTCATGTGAAGAGGAGCCTACCACTAGTGATAAGCAAGGACAAGAGAGGGCACCACCCCACACCTTGAGTACACAGAGTGGTCCAGCTTTATTTGAAGAGATGCCTTCCACTAGTGATAAGCAAGGACAAGAGAGGGCACCGCCCCACACCTTGAGTTTACAGAGCCCTCCAGCTTCATGTGAAGAGGTGCCTTCCACAAGTGATAAGCCGGGACAAGAAAGGGTACCACCCCACACCTTGATTTTACAGAGCCCTCCAGCTTCATGTGAAGAGGTGCCTACCACAAGTGATAAGTCAGGACAAGTGAGGGCACCACCCCACACCTTGAGTTTACAGAGCCCTCCAGCTTCATGTGAAGGGGTGCCTACCACAAGTGATAAGCCGGGACAAGAGAGGGTACCACCCCACACCTTGATTTTACAGAGCCCTCCAGCTTCATGTGAAGAGGTGCCTACCACAAGTGATAAGTCAGGACAGGAGAGGGTACCACCCCATGCCTTGAATTTACAAAGCCCTCCAGCTTCATGTGAAGACACTACCATTACTGGTGAACAGTCCCCAGAGTCTTCATTACCAACTTCATCTACCCTCTCTGCTAGAGATGAAAAGTTACTTAAAGACCTCATGGAATATGTCAATTTTAGCAGTGATGAGGATGATGATTGGATTGATGAAATGGAATTGGATTCAGAGTTTATTCCTTCAGAGTCAGAGGAAGAAGAGAGTACTTCTGATGAGGATATATCATCCTCCACGTGTGTTAAAGGTGTTAAAAGAAAGAGTTATGAAGATGATGTGCTTATTTCATCTACAACAAATAAGGGCATTGACAAGGATCTTGTAGAGAATTCTGACAGTGACGTGTCTGAAGAGATCCCTTACCTTCCACCATTAGGTCCATTATGTAACCCACAGTCCAATGAAAATGATGCATCTTCTTCAGAGTCTGATAGTGACATAGACATTGTTGAGGAGGAAATTATCAGAGATATTACTTATCCCTCAATCTTTATTAGAAAAATCATCTCTTCAAAAACAACAAAGTCTGGAAAATTTAAAAAATCTGACCGTGTTTACAATACTAGACACTTCTGCCCATTTTGTTACAAGTCAGTATCAAATTTCATACAACATTTGAATTCAAAAGCACATAGCAAGGAGACAGAAGTTGTTAATCTCAAAGCCCTAGTTGGTAAAGAACGCCAGAAGAACATCTCAATGTTGAGAAATAAAGGTGACCATCTGCAAAATGAAAAAACAATATCAAAGAAACGAGGGGAGATGGTACTTGCAAGAAGAATAGGATCGAATGAAAATTTCAACAGTTTGAACTATGGCCCATGTCCCTTATGCTTAGAGTGGCTTAAGTTGGATACTTTATACAGACACCAAAATAAATGTTGTGCCTTATCAGCTGATTCCAGCTCCTTTACCTCCAAGGGTAATATAATGGTGCAGAGTGCAATGATTGCTGGAAGACTTAAAGAAAAAGCTTCTAAGGCACTTGTCAATGAAGTATTCCCAATCATGCAGGAGGATAAGATTGGACAGGTAGCGAAAAATGACAATCTGATTTTAGCTTTAGGAAATCACTGGCACAAGAGAAATATTGGCAATAAACTAATGAGGAAACATTATGTATCGGCTGTTATGAGACTAACAAGTCGCCTTCTGATTGAAACCAGAAAAATTACACAATCAGAGCAAAGATTGGAGTATTACCTTCAACCGAGATATTTTGCCGAGGTGGCACATGCAGCGTTAAAAGTAGCGAAACAGGATGATGACAATGATGAAAATTTACAGGCCCCTTCAAATGCAATCAAAATTGGTTACCATTTGAAGAGATTATGTAATTTGAAACTGGGCTTAGCAATTAGACAGGGAAATGATGACCAAAGAAGAGCATCTAAAAACTTCTTGAAGCTTATGGAGTTAGAATGGTGTTCAAAACTTGCTAGAGTCAATCTCGAAGAAAGAAGAAGAAATAAGAAAGTTGAGCTTCCTCTACCTTCAGATGTGAAAAAGCTTTCGGATTACTTGAAGACAGAACTAGAATCATTCGACAAAGGAAACCTCACTTACGAGAATTTCAAAAAGGGGTCGACACTGACTGAGGCAGTACTCATCACCTATAACCGGCGGCGTCCAGGGGAAATTCAAGCAATGAGGTATTTTTAAGGCTATTAATCAAATTTATAAATATCTAATTATAATACAATATGGATTTACTCCTTGAGTTTAGGTGAAAATATGTTTTGAAGACATTATCTTTATAAAAGTATAAATAAGTCTTGTTACTTCTTGAAGTCAGATTGATGAAGAGGCATGTAACTGGGTTTTTTCTGAAGGGATATGATATTAATTTTTTTTTGTAAGATTATTATATTATACTGTGTTGACGTAATCATTGATTTGTCAGGTTGGTGGATTACCACAACAGGAAGACTGGAATAGATCCAGGTGTTGGAGGAGAAATAGTGAAATCACTGTCAGAATTTGAAAGAAAACTTGTAGAAGAACAAGATGTGATTGAAATAAGGGGAAAGGTTAGCAACTTTTACATGCATATGTAAACTGTAACTAATTTTTTTTAGCATTTAAAAGTATGTTGTGTATTAAACAATTATTTTGTGTAGGTATTTTTTTTTAATTTTTGCTGTTGATTGTTCTGTTGTAAATGTAGACAAATACATGTACCTTAAGACATTATTCTTTTGGAAGTAAATGCACTTAATATATGTATCATGCAATCTTATGCATTTAATCTTGATCTTTGTATTTTCTATTAGTGTGGAAAATGTGTACCAGTGATCATTCCAAAGTATGTACGTGGAGTTCTGGCACATCTATGTAATCAAAGTGTAAGAGCAGCTGCAGGAATACCAAGCTCAAGTGTCTATATCTTTGCAACAAACAGTGAGTTTATAACAAATTACAGTTGATCTGGCATTATCTATATATTTACAAATGATCTGGTAATCTCTTTATATATTTTGTATACTACACAATTACAGATCTGTTTATTCTTACGATTTTCAGTGTATTTTGTACTGATTTTAAGTTCAAAACATGTCTCATGGTTTGCTAAAGTGATTTTAACAACTAGTTTTCATTATGATCTGTCTGTTTGACACTTTCTGATCGCTAAAACAAGAGATAGATATCAAACATTTAAGTGATGTCATGTGGCCAAAATTGTTTGTAGGGGCAGGTGTTGTTAGGGGATATGATTCTGTACAATTTGTGACGCAGAATGCTGATCTTCAATTTCCAGAACGCATAAGAGGAACAAACATGAGACGTCTCATGGCAACATTATGTCAGGTAAATTTAGTTTTTATCCTTTTTAACATGCAATTAAATGAAACACCCTACTTAAACCAAGTTTTGTGCAAATGATTGTTGACCCACTTCCCCACAGTCAGGCATTTGATAAATATACCATTCCCTATTTCTAACGCAAAATCAGGCATATACCGTTTCCCCGCAATCACACATTTTTACGCTCTTTAAAATGTTCATTTAATCTTCAATTAATGCCAGATTCCTTTTATTTTATGCTTATAAAATCTCATAAAATAAGGAAAGTTATTTTCTTATTAAAATATGATGTCATATTATTATGTACACTATACTTTAGAAAAACTTGTACCAAGTGCTTTCGGGATATTAGGTGTATGTTGCATTTTAACAATTCAGTAAGTTATAAAGAGTTAAACGTAAGACTCGGATTTGTATACTGTTCTGCAATTATAACCAGTTTCTGTCTTGTAAAGGTTTAAATACAGAATTTATGTGTCTTTTTCTTTAGGCCTTGGATGTGACACCTCAACAGCAAAAGTGGATCATCGATCACATGGGCCATACTTTAGATGTGCACAACATTCACTATAGATGTACATCAGATATCATAGAGAGATCAGATATTGCAAAATTATTAATGCTTATGGACAGGAAGCAGGTTGGATACTTTAAAAACAAAAGGTTGGAAGAAATAAGCTTGGAAGGTAAGTGCTCTGCATTTGTTTCATTTTATTCATAAAACTATAGAAATTATCCCATACATGTATTCAAGTTTAAATAAATACCAACTATACATGAACATATATTACTTATTTCATTATTGCTTACTCTTATTAAAAAAGGATAATGTTCAAAAATATGATCAAACATTTTTATTAAATAAAATCATTCTTTCAAATCATAGAATTAATTGAAGAACCAGATGAAGCAAATGACACTGTTGATGAGAATGATGACAGATTCTTGAACACAGATGACGGTGAAAGGCAGGAAGAAGAAGAATTCATCCCAAACCTGTTGGAAGATGAAGAGGAAGAAATTCCAGTCAGTAAGTAATATAATCATTGGTGAGAAATATTTGGCCTAAAAAGTCATTTTTATTAATAGTTGTTTTTCAATACTGGTACAAATTTTGAAGAATTTTTTTTTAGTTAAATGAATTTAGCCAAACAAACCATCATATTATTTATTTTAAAAAGCTGCATGCATAATTTGAGATTTCAACAATCTTTGAAATATGGACTTTTTATGCCTCCCTTTGAAGATGGGAGGGCATATTGCTTTGCTGCTGTCTGTCTGTCGTCCGTCGGTCTATCGGTCCACTTAGTTTCCGTTCATTTTCTTTGCAACCGTTGCACATACTGAAATGAAATTTGGTATACAGATATATCTCATGAATATCTAGGTCAAGTTTTGTTTTGGGTATGATCGCCCCATTTTTGACAGAGTTATGCCCCTTGGACTTAGTAAAATTCCAATTATTTGCAGTTTCTGTTCATTTTCTTTTCAACCATTGCACATACTTAGATGAAATTCAGTAGTATAAGTTCTGGTTTGGGTAAGTTCGAGCCATCTTTTAAAGAGTTATGCCCCTTGGACTTAGAAAAATTCCAATTATTTGCAGTTTCCATTATTGTTATTTATTAAAATTCATTTTCTTTGCAACCGTTGCACATACTGAGATGAAATTTAGTATATGTATACAGATTTATCAGATGAATATCTAGATCAAGTTCTGTTTTAGGTATGATTGCACCATTTTTGACAGAGTTTTTCCCCTTTGGACTTAGAAAAATTCCAATTATTTGCAGTTTCTGTTTTTTTTCTTCACAACCGTTGCACATGCTGAGATGAAATTTAGTGTACAAATTTATCAGATGAGAATCTATGTCAAATTCTGTTTTGGGTACAATCCTGCCATTTTTGACAGAGTTTTGCCCCTTGGACTTGGACAAATTTCAATTTTGGGGGAGGGGGCATAAGTGTTTTACAAAAATCTCTTGTTTGGATATGTTTATCAATCTTTGTTCATGTGTGTGTGTGGGGGGAGTTTCTGACTGTTAGGAATATATAGGAAAAATCTTTAAAAATCTTCTTTCCACAACCATATAGGAAAAATCTTTAAAAATGGACCAGGAAAGATGAAGATGAGAATTATGTCAAATTCTGTTTTGGGTACAATCCTGCCATTTTTGAAAGATTCTCTTTTGTGTGTGTGTGTGTGTGGGGGGGGGGGGGGTAGTATTACTTTAACATTTATAAATTTATTTCATATGTGCTTTTTCAGATGACTGTTAATCCTATTGGCCTCATGTTTTTCTTGCTGGTAATCATTGTCTGCAAAATTTTAATACATTGTTCTGTCAAAAAATTTGTTACAGAGTCAAGGAAGAAGAAAAAGGCCAGTTTTACGAGGAAGAAATGGACAGTAGCAGAAGAAGAAGAAATAAAGAAGAGGTTTGCAGGTTTTCTTGCACGAGATAAGTGTCCTGGTCAAAAAGACGTTGAGAAAGTGATGGCCCAAAGCAAGAAATGTGGTGGTCTACTGCATGCACGACCAAGAGACAATATTAAGAAAAAAGTCAGCTGCATGCTGGTTAAAGCTAGAAAAAATAATAATGATTTGTAATGATGTAATTGAATCATTCCGAAAAATACCTCATATTGCATGTGAAAAGAGCTTTAAGAGTTATTCTCTATACCAAGGCGCTTTAAACTTATTTGTATTTTTTTTCATATTGTTATGTTACCAAAGGTTAAGGTCATTGTATATATTCAATTTGTTCAAGGGTTGTGTTAGATTCTTTGTAAAAATGAAAGAGGTATATCTAGACTTTTAATTGACAAAACCAAATGGAAGTTACAATTCAATATTATAATTAGCATTGAAAACGCGATAAAAAGTTCCCATTATTTCAAGTACATGTTTAATGCGAAAAAATAGTCAGTTTTATGTATTTTTGTTAAATAAATGATCAGTTGTTTTGACCCATCTTTTAGTATGATCACCTATAATTGTGACCAACTTTCACAAATATTAAAAACAGAGAAACTCGAATTCTTCTTTCAGTTCAACATGTGTGAAAATATAGTGAATATTTTTTTCACTTCTTGTTGACCAGGAAACTACTTGATTGTTTACTTTTGCTCACTGATTACTGTAGTTATTAGCACTGGTGATGATTATTGCACTTCCTGTTCATTACATATTTTTGCTGTTTTGGTTTTGTACATGTACAAATGCATCATTTCTGAAAGATAGTACATGTACTATTAAAAGTGAAAATGGTATTTATTACTAGATTTAAAATATTTCATTTTAACTTTTTGACTTGCACTTACTTTTGATAGATAATATCATTTTTTTTTAAATTGTCTATATTTAGAATAACACAACAAAAACTTGGTAGAAGGTTATTCAAGGAAATAGTCCGAAATACCCTTACATCATGAATAGAATTTTTTTGAAGAACAAGACTGTGGAATAGTTGAAAGAAAACAACAATGCAGTATTGCCACATGTACATTTTTTTCATGTGTTCATGACATCCTTTTTATGTGCTCTCTTAAAAGATGTTACATCATCTGCTGTTAACACTTTCAACATGTTCAAATTATGCTACTTTTATTGATGTTTTGGGAAGAAAATTTTATTAATAGATTAGAACTAGAGTACACAAACATTTTATTCAATAATTGGTTAAAATATTAAAGATATGTTTATCATGATGGAAATAATGATTGAAAAGAGATCATATTTACCATAAAAACCTGGTTTTTGTAGATCTTGATAATGTGACCCTTAAAATATTTAATTTTTAACTAAAGAACACTTTTTCATTCATAATTATTAATGTTCATTGCGCTTTCATCAAAGGGATGAGAAAGTGTTTTGCTCATTATGTTACTTGTATGCTCGCATGCATAATTTGTAGAGATATACATTAAACTATTAAATTATGTGAAAATTATGTATTGTGTTGTGTCAAATATGTGGATGCCATATTCTTTTCACGCAAACGATAGAGGGACAATAAATAGGAGACTTAACATGGAGTCATTTCCATTGCTGTTAACTTCGTTATGGACAAAGAGTGGGATAAATTCTTTGTATGAAAAAAATATTTGTTTTGCACAAAGTCGAAAAAGTATCAATTTAAAGAAGGATATGAAATGGGAGAATTCATCGTGGAAAGTATTGCTACAACGGCGTATTAGTGCCATTTTAACATTGTAGAATTTTTTTAAAAATCGTTTGTATGATTTAGTAAATCATTTGCACAATATAGTAAATCGTTTGTATGATTTAGTAAATCGTTTGTACGATTTAGTTATTAAAATCGTTTGTACGATTTAATTAATCGTTTGTACAATTTGTTTGTTAAATTGTTTGTACAATTTATAAAATTGTTTGTACAATTTAATAAATTGTTTGTACAATTTAATAAATAGTTTGTACAATTTTATAAATTGTACAAACGATTCATTAAATCGTACAAACGATTTATTAAATCATACAAACGATTTAAAAAACAAATTCTACATTGTTAAAATGGCACTAATACACCGTTGTAGTATTGCACTAGTGTTGGATAAGTTTTTTTTATATATATATTAAAGAAAATGATGGAGGAAACACTTGGATTTAGAACTGTCAGCATTTTACTATACTGTTATACTTGAATAAAGTGATTCTCACCCACTGTGGTTTGGATCCAGAATGATTACCCCAAGTAGGAGTAAATAAATAAAATACTGATTTTGAATGAAAACAGGATCACAAGATTATTGAAGTTGCTAAATGAACATCCATTCTTTCCAATGTCAGTAAGATGGGGACTTACCGACCCCATTTTTTTGCAGAGTTAGATTTAATTATCAGGAAGTTGCTTGTTGGAAGTCTGTGCAGATTTTTTTTATAATGTTGGTAGACCCCCCCCCCCTTCGCCACACACATACAATTTGCTTCTGACACATGTGCTATTGATGAAGGAAAGTTATGAAATAACATAAGTGTCAAATACATATAAAGCGTAAGGGGGTAGGTGGAGGGATGACTGTGAAAGAGAAATGAAATATTCAAACCTGGCAAAAAAGAGAAATATTTTGCATTAGAAATCTCGAGTTTTTATTCAATACTTCTTTGACAAGCTGAATTTAAATGTGACTATTGTCCTACAACAAAAAAATTCACGGTGTAGGGGGGGGGGGGGGGGTAGTCAAACTTCTTTCAGCACAAAATCTTTCTTTCAAACACCCAATTACCCTTCGACCTCGCTGAAACGTGCCTGTTAAAGGGGGTGGGGGTGGGGTGTGTGTCAACTTACGCCACAATGTTTGATACCTAAATGATGATTGACCTTTGCAAAAAAATAAAGTAGGGGGCTAAGCCTCCCCTAGCCCCCACAGTTCTGACGCCTATGAATCTGATTAACTTGATAATTTCATATAAATTCCCCATAGTACAGACACAAAGACGGACATTTCATTTGTACCTACGAATGTGGTACCCATAATGAACAGACAAGAAATTTTCTTAATGACTAATTATACCGACAGAAAAATTCATACCCATATTGATTTTTTGTACCAACCATTCATTCCCCACAAAGTACAGACAGCAAAAATCCCACAATGTTGTTTGAAGTTAAGGTCAAGCCTTCATGATATTTGCATTCATTGAAGGCTGGCATTTTATATAACACAAGCTTCATAATTGTTTAAATATCCATTCAATGTTAAGTTGTTCTTTACTGCCTAATGTAAATACAAGGATATTATTTTCATGTTTTTGAATATTCAGGAATTATCTTGAAATTTTAAGAATACAGTTGGTGTTGCTTATTCTTCATACATTTATTAATCATTCTGTAAGCTTCACCCTTTTAATTCTACCCCATGGCGGGGCCCTTGCTGACTGGTCAGTTTTCTAGTTAACATAATCATATAAAACCATTCATATAAGAGTTAAGATTAGTATTATATTTGTCAGCAAGTCATCATCAGCCTGTGAGGCCATTCAGTCCTTTGATTTTTTTTCAGTCCTTTATTATTGTTTTATTTAATGTCTTCAGATTCAAAGATGTGATTTTTCTACAACTTTTGCCATGCCTATAGGAGAGTTATTGTGTTTCCATAGGGCAATGCTTCCACAAATAGTTATTTTTCTGGGGAGGTATTTTTATTATCAGGTTGTGATTGTTGCATGCACATGTTGTTGTTAAATGTCTGTGCCAAGGAAAGAAGATCCAATAAAAACTAAAACTTCATCATACTTCTTTTTATTGCTTTCCAGAAGAAAAAAATTGCACAATATGGAGGTCTGAATGGGCAATTGACAACCATAAAACTACAAATCATTTTTGTTGCCCAGTACATGTATATACATTTTAATAAAAAAAAATGCACATTTTTTCTAATATCTATAATTTGGAATTGAACTATGAACATATTTATATTTCAATATGTACAGTAATAAACTCTATATATTAATATAGCACTCGGAGAGGAAGTTGTGTCGATTCTGGAGTTATCTCCCCTATTGCAATAGTCACAGAATCCCCTCAGAAATGTGCTAGGAAATGTAAAGAATATTCTCCTTTGTGTATAGAATATTCTCCTTTGTGTAAAGAATGTTCTCCTTTGTCCAAGAATCAAAAGCTGTTTCGATTCCTTATTATATTAGTTGAATTAGAAAAAGCAACTTTTCAAAAATAAAAATTCCCATCCACAGTACATAAAAAAATCATTAAATTACATTCTAAATTATTACTAATGTCTGTAACACATACTTTATGTTTATGACAATTATATGGCACATCTTGCGTATAAATATACATTCTGTATCAAAAACAAAATCAAAATTTCCGTGCAAAACAAAATATGTAAAGTTATATTGTAACAGAAAATTTAACAATATAATGAATGTTGTTTATACATGTACATGAAAAAGTTGCATACTGAGAACATATTGGCAATCCATGGTTTTTGTGTCCATCCCAGTTTGTTGGAAATAGAATGGACCCAAAATCCGTGGCTTATGACACTGATGTATTAAGTAATGTTTTAAGTATTCACAGCAAATAACGACTGCTTTGTACATTTCATGTACAAGCTATATACAGGGTTTGTGGAGCTATATAATCAGCCACATGCTTTGTTTTGTCGGCGCTGGTGTCTGTATAATGAGGCAAAGGAATGTTCCATTTGGATTTCGGCTACTGAGGGGCTTGAATGTTGTTTTGGTTCAACACTAGTAAAGTTATATCACAGCAGGCAGTGATGGGATAATTCCTATGAACAGCCTCTCATAGTCCCGAACGTGTTAACCGTCATGACTTACAAAGTTGTTGCACATAAACATGATAAAGGCTGTAATGTGTATTTTAAGAAATTTACACAAGTTTTTAACGATTTTTAAATCGTTAGAATAAAAGCATTTGTATTATCTTGAGATAAGTCAGAGGGGCAATAAATTCCAAACAAAGATAAATAAAACGGCGCCAAATATGGTCCGTGACGTCACAGCGGATGTAGTGGCGCTGTTAGGTTGATCATTCTGAAGGCTGCTGTATTTCGGCGTCAGAGGATGACACACGGGTGGACGCTGGTTTAACGTGATGTGTTCTAAGAACATGGCGGCGCTGTCTCCACAATTCTGGTTCACTGGTTCTAACAAACACTCAGTCATTATCTGGTGGGTGCTGAAAGATCAAAGTTAACGGACGGTCAAATGTTACACTTCTTAAACATGTTAAAGAATACAAACTTTGAGGGCGGGGATCCAAAAATGTAAAGTCAAAATTAAAATACCCGAAGAGTACAATATAATTCACCAAGCCCAAAGGGCGAGGTGCATACATACTTCCCCAGGATTGCTAAATCACTGCGAATTGCACATTTTTTATGAAATGAAAACTAAGGACTTACGAACAACTAGACAATATCATGACCTCAATAGGAGATTTGGCCGTTATTTTCCTTCGAAAGCTCTCCATCTGAGGCCGAGAGCAGTTAGTGGCAGCTTGGTGCTGATCTTGAATACATCCTATGTGTTTTTCATACACTACAAAAACAATAGAAGATCTGTATGAATTAGTATAGGACGTTAATAATTCATGATCAATTACAGAGCAAATAAATATTATAATCTATTTGACAATAAAATTTGAACTTATATTAGGCGCTTAGCTGAGGCGTACGTTTGTACGCACAGCAACCACATAATTTTTGTAAGAAAAAAAGAGGCAGGCGTAATTTACATATATGCTTGTGTACTCTTAAAGCATACACACCATTTTGCAAATTGAAAAAATAAATTAATCTAAAAATGAAAAAATTCCTTGGAAATATTAATAATTAGAATAAGAATAAAACGTACATGAAAAGTAACAGAATCAGTTTTAGCCTGAGGAAAAAATACGGAAATACACATGTATACACCCCTCTAAAATCATTAGGTTTTCCCAGAATTTGGTAAATTATTGAATATTGTTGAGATTTTCTAAGTGCATTACATTTAACCACTTTAACCGACTATTTTGACCACACATATTTTGTCTCTTCAAAAGTGTAAGATTGCTTTTTAATGGGTTCGTCATACCACGATACTGGACAGATCCTTTCTCATTTTTGAGTGTTTTTCTGCATTTCGTACAAAAAAGAACAGACCTCGAATGTGGCTGCTTAACAAACTTAAAAAATCTAAGAGAAAAGCGACCAGGAGCTAGTATATAGGGTCGAATATCGACATCGAAATCGTCGAAAATTTACAATGCACTTTTGGCCCCCACCTATTAGGGCCTTGAGGCGGCCCAACCCCCTTGCCTACTCGATCAGGAGTCTACATCATAAGAACCCTGACTATGCCCCTGTGTAAATGGGTAAGGTAGTTTAGTTCCGGCAATTAGAAAAACAATGTCAACTAATGTTCTAATTTCAGGACAGTTATTTCTATAGAGAAAATCTTTTATAGTCGATCAACTTTGTACTCATCGGCGGCACCCACGGAAAACCCGACGATGATTACCTTTATCACAGAGCAGCTATAAGAACTATAAGAGCAAAAAAATAAATTTTAAAATAAATATAACCCCCCTTAAATTTCAATATCATTTTGCAAAGATTATTTTATATGTTTCAGATTTATCTTCCATTTCAATAAATGTGAATTATCTCTTTCATCCAACCTGGGATGCTTTAATGAAATATCTGCCTACTGATTTCGCGGAGTATTTATTATTTAAACAAGAGATGTTTGGTAAACACTTATGCCCCCTACCCCAAAATTAGATTTTTTCGAAGTCCGAAAGGGCATCTCTGTCAAAAATGGTGCGATCGTACCCAAAACAGAACTTGACCTAGATATACATCTGATAAATCTTCAGTATGTGCAACAGTTGTGAAGAAAATGAAGGGAAACTAAGTGGACCGACAGACCGACAGACAGAAGCAAAGCAATATGCCTTCCCTTCTTCGAAAGGGGGGGGGGCATAAAAATGACGTTTTTCTTAATGGCAAACAACACAATAATCGACTTATGAGGACAGACAAAACATACTAATATGTCCACCAAAAAAACTCTTTTGACCTTCAGATGACCTCCACCCTTTTTATCACAATGTTGTTCACAGTTAACACGCCCCCCCTTTTTAAGAGCGGTTATTTGCTGTAATGGTACTTACGATCGAAATTGTCACAGAAGTATCTGTACGTGTACTCTATGTCCTTGTGACTGAACAGCCTCTGCAGGTTCTGTTCTTCATCTGTCATCCCGGTACATTTGTCCATCACACGCTTCACACAGTTAGAGGCCTCGGCAAGACTGGAAGACCTACAACATGGAGGTAAATTATAAATCACAGTTATACAGTCCTTAACTGGAGGACCTACAATGTTCAACTATAAGTAAAAGACATAGAATTTTCTGTAAGACGTACAATAGAATAGTCATGTAAAATACAATTAGACCTAAATTATCTGGAGGGCTTGCAATATTGAAATATGATTTGACCCACAGTGTGAAAGTGAAGCATTCAAAAAGAAACCCAGACTTGGACAGTTATATACTGTATATAGACAAATCTACGCTGGATGATCTGTAAATATAATGAGATGTAGTGAATAGCATGTATGATACGGAGTTTGACAAAAGCACAGGATCCTTACAATGGACAAACGGAGGCCGTGATCAAATTTAACGTTAATATATTTTTACATAGCAAAGTGTAAACCAATGACTCATGTGGTTTTTTAATCCTATAAAATTCAGAATAAACATTGCTACTGAGCTCAGAGTGGCTCATTACATCCAATTACAACGCAAAAAAAAATCATCTTTCATTTCCGCCTGAATTTTGAGTATTTACAATTTGGGAATCAAAAACATTATGTCACAAACAATCATGCAACTTAATTAGAATAGTACTTATGTAATTCATATTTTTGCGCATTGGAATATTCGAAATTAGGTTATACACACTGTATATATTTGAACTGTAGTAATTTGTAGAGAATCAACTGAGGACCTAAATGTTGACATGAGACCTTCATTCCGAGCTGTGTTTCAAATTTGTGTTGGATCTATTTCCGAGAAATGTTTTAACTTTTTTTCAAGTGTACCTAAATATATAAATAAACAAAAATGTTCATTGACAGACGTATACGATTATACTGTCACAGGGCGCCTTGTAAAAATCTTTGATAACCTCTATAGCTGTTGAACTATATAAGAGATGTGATACCTAATTGTTCAGTATTTCACTCAATGCTGGTAGACACCCCTTTTTGTAGATGATCCAAGTTTAACCATTTTAAGAGTATAAAAAAGATTTTTATATACAGTCAAACTTGTCTAATCTGGATGTTGTGTATTCCAAAATTTTATCTAAAACAACATAAACTCCAAGCCTCTTCTTTTAATTTCGTCGCCCGCGTGGCGCAGTGGTTAGAGCGTCTGTTCTAAAGTCGCGAAGTAAGCAGTCGATGCTAATGTCGCGGGTTCGAATGAGACATCTTTTTTTGATATACATCTATACATACCTACAGGCTCCCCACATGATCTCTATCTCCCTCTTCAGGTTGTACTTTTTTGACATAGATCTATACATACCTACAGCCCCCCCCCCCCAACATGATTTCTATCTCGGCCTTCAGGGACTATTTTTTTGACATACATGTACATCTATACATACCTACAGGCTCCCCACATGATCTCTATCTCCCTCTTCAGGTTGTACTTTTTTGAGGGAGCGAAGGATGGAATGGACGAGCTGATACAGTTTCTGACGGTCTGTACGGCCTCTGGGGGACAGCTGGACCTGCTCTCCGCGTACCCTGACGATGGGAAAAAATGTACAGGTAATGATAGACGAGGTCCATAACAGATATAGAGGCTGCATTTAAGGTCTGATAATTATAGTTCTTCAGTCCTCGTTTACCAAATGTTAAAGTGTCTGGCAAGCTTATAAAAATGTATTTGTGAAACAATAATTCCCCCGTATGGAAGCTTATGGCAAGGGTTGACGATTCTAAAATGCAAGTCAAACTCCAAGAAAAAAATTGTTGGTCTTGTCACAAGGAATACACATGTGAAATATGAAAGCCCTGGTTTTAACTGTTCGAAAAATTGTTGGTCTTGTCACAAGGAATACACATGTGAAATATGAAAGCCCTGGTTTTAACTGTTCGAAGGTTATTTTAAAAGTGGGTCAAACTCTAAGGTCAAGGTCAAAACGTACAAATATATATAGTTATTAAATGTCTTGTCATAGTGAATAAATATGTGAAGTATGAAAATTCTAGTACCAACTAATAAAAAGTTATGACCAGTCTTTAAGTTTGAAAATTCTTTGTATAAATGGGTCAAACTACAAGGTCAAAGCCAGGAGGTCAAATTTGGTGGTACACGAGGAAATGTCTTGTCGCAAGATATATACTAGTATTGTGAAATTTGAAAGTCATAGCCCCACCACTCAAAAGTTTTTGGTAAGGTAGGTTTAAGTTATTTTGCGGACTAAAAGAGAAAGAAGACAGACGGACGGACAGGGTAAAACTATATACTCCCGAATCTTCGATTACGGGGACATAAAAACTTTGCAGTTTTCGCGGACATACAGACAAATGAATGTACAAACATGCAGACACACAGATAGACAGCTAGACAGACCCACATTAATTTCACTCAATTTTACCAAAGAACGGAGAGAAAATAAATAAAGGTCATTGAAAAGATTAAAATTAAATTGAAATACAAGATTTTGGTACCAACTCTCCCTTATCAAGCAACAAAGAACCCATGTCAGTGCTTATACAAACAAGATTTAACACAAATGCATGGTCGCCCAGCATTGCCCACGAAAATTAGACTTGAGATCATATACAATGTTCTTAATAATTAATGGTCTCTTGGTTTTAATAATCAAAAGTATTTTGGTAATGTAACCTCCACTAATTTTTTTCTAGTAAATTCTGGTTAATACGTTTAATAATGTCTCGGTTGCCAACAAATAGGAACTGATCGGCAAAGTGACTTTAACTAGCATTTCGCACAATGTTTCTTTCTTTTTAATTTTATCATTAAAAAACTAGTCTTAGCTCGTCCTTGAATCTGTGTTCAAGAAACATGCATGCATTAGAGAATGCAGGTATCTGCATTAAAGTCATAACAGTCTTTGAACCCTACAGCATTCCTCATTAACCCGAACTCATTCTGACTTCTGCAATATTTTGGTCTATTCGGACATGAGATAATATATTTGCTTTCTACGCTTCAACTCTTTAGAAGTATGCAAAGGTGACAAGTTGATTTAAGTTTAAGCAATATTAGACGTTCTGAATCCTCCAAAAACTAGACATGCAAGATATCTCAGATTCCTTAATAACAAGAACAAAATAAATTCAAAAAAAAAAAAAAAGATCTGTTTGTGAAACACTGATGCCCTAGAATGACAGCTTATGGAAAAGTTTTTCGAATGAAAGTCAAAGGCCAAGGTCAAGAGATCAAAAATGTTGTTACCCAAAGAGAGGTTTTTGACCCCTCTATACTATAAAAACAAACAACTGTTGATTTTAGAGTATAGAGGGGTAGATCTATGTAGACTGTCAAGACTCATTCGTCATCTATAAACTTACGTGGGGAGCGCCTATAGGAAATATAACAGTCTGAACGCCCAAAAAGTTATGGCGAACGTTGAACTCTTTCAAATTTCAAGGTGAAGGTCAAAATGAATAGTGCCCAAGGAAAGGTCTTATAAAAAGAAATACATATTATGTAAAGACAAAAACAAAAACATAGCACTAACTGTTCAAATGTTATTGCGACGGTTAAGGTTTTTCAAAAGTAGTTCAAAGCCCCAAGGTCTGGATCAAAGGTCAAAATTGTTGGTACCCAAAGCGAGTTTTTTTTTTCCCACAAGAAGTACAACTGAAAAATTCTAGCCCAAGTACTGATCATTCAAAAGAAATTACCAAGGTTCAACTTTTATTAAACCCCAAGATCAAGATCTTCGATGTAAAGGTAAAAATGATTTCACAAGAATTTAAAAAAAAAACCTCATCACCAGTTGTACAAAAGTTATGACTGGCAGGTAAAGTTTGGTAAAATTTGCTGCAAAATTGGATCAAACTCCAAGATCAAGAGGTAATATAATGTCGGAACTCAAAGAGAGTCTTGTCAAAAGGAATACACATGTGAAATACAACAGCCAGATCAAAATTAAGGCAAAGTTTTCGCGGTGAAACAAACAGATGGACAGGGCAAAAACTATATGCCCCCGAATCTTAGATTACTGGTGCATGATAAAGCCGTTAGGTGAGAATACACATGTGCGCGCGCCATTCAGAAAATGGTGTTTGTGATCTCAGTGAACACAAAGACGCATATTTCTTTGATAGAAAATTACATAATTTTCCAGTATTTATCATTTTCTGCATGTCTGGATGAAAAGATCGCTCTGTAATAAAGAGAAGCGCAGACAGCGGGTTGCCCTGTATGAAGGCAAAGAGTGACCCGTGAAACTCCTCCAGACTCAAATAAACCGCTGTTTCGCTTCATTCACGTCTGGCATTCATAAAAATGCTACTGTTTACTGAGTCATAGTTTAGAAATACATCACAGCCGATGGTATATCACATCCTTTGTACACTATTATCTGGTCACGATCGTCACATTTCCGGGATAGGGTTAATTAAATTGCTTGTGCACAAAATCTCTACTCTCACTATTGATAAAAAAAAATCAAGTCATTCAAAGAGGTAAAAAAAAATGGTCCTAAAACTTAAATTCATTATTTTCACCAGAATTTTACTATATTGGAAACCTTGGGTCATAGATTAGATTAAGCCCTCTTCTTCAATTTTCAGTCATCTAGAAATAATTTCAGTCACAGCTTTAATGCTTGTTTGAATATTGTTTAATGACTATAAACGTATTAAGTAAATGTGCAAAAAAGGTCATCCAGTACAATTTATTTAGTCAGAAACAGTGTATTACATGCATGATTTGAATTTAAACCATTTTAGAACACACATTTCAGACCCACTGGTTCTAGTTGTGACTTAATTTGGCATTCGATGTTCTTTGAAGAAATTTTAGAATTCTAACAATCACCGGTCAAATTTGAATTCAATTGCAAATTCATCTTCTTTTTCATTTGTTACTGTTAATTAACTCATATGAGCGTTCTTGATGGGTACACACGTTCCTCCTTTAAACATTACGGGCAGTTATTGAACAGCGCACCTGTCGAAATTGACTCCAGGACCCAGCAGCGTCTGACACTATCTAAGGTTAACCTTTAATGATCGCTAAAGGCATGACGGAATTTTGGCGCGTTTAGCAACACAGAACAGGCATTTGATTTTATTAGAGTACTCATTTAGAAGAAAAATCTGCCTTAGTACACATTATTTCTATGATGTGTTTCTAGAGAGAGGGTGGCAAGCTAGTAATATACAAATTATTACTGCCTATAACTTATAGCCCTTGTGTTAGACAAAATTTTAATGATACTTATGATGAATGATGATAAAAAGTGTTGTATTTCTTCAAGATTTCAGGTAATAAATCGTGGATATTCTACAGCTTTGTACGTCAATTTTTTTTTTTTTTTTTTTTTGCATAAAAGAGGCGCCAGCGAAGCAAATTTTAATTCTGTATGATACTTGTGGTAAAACAATTCTATAATGATCTTGAAAAAATCCGGTTCTCTCATAAACTAAATCACAACAAAAACCAAAATAATAACTTGAAGAGGGGGAGGGGGGATAATATTAAAATATGTTAAAGAATTAATCGATTCCACAAAATAACTCATTTAATATTAGTCTAATGAAGCAATGCACAAGTTGTCTTAAAACATTGTGAAGTTCAGGCGAGCGTTGTAGTCTGTATAAATCTTGTATATCGCTAACTCTCATCAAAAAATGATGTATAAAGGTGCAAAAAATGAGATGAAAGTTGTCAATACATACATTAGTGATGATAAAATGTTGTTTATGCCGATAACAGAATTCCCATAGCTTAATATGATGTGATAGCAAAGCCTCATGACTGTATATTAACTGAAGAAAAAACCTGTGACCGCCAGAAAACACGTGTTTTTCTTATCTATCTATCTTGTACTTATCCTTTGTGGTTCATTTCAATGTTCGCTACATTGAGAGGAAAAAACAAAATAAACAGGATTGCAAAACACAGGAGCACTAGAGGTAAATAAACCGTGTCCTTAGTTTTTGTAACAAATTGTTACAAAGCGTCATGCAAATATAAAAACCAATTGAAGATAGACGGAAGAATGGAAAAATATTGGTAAAAGTATACATTTCATCACATTGAAATCTTCTACATTATGTTACATATATTATGTTACATTTAAAATGAATGTATGCAAATTAAGAAAGCTCTAGATTTAAGATTTCAAACGTCGATTATGTCAAAGAGAAACTCGTACTATAATACAGAGTCCGGCACGTCTGTTCCATATTTGGATATTTTATTAGAAAAAGATGTTTATGGTAGCGTAATTAATTTCCAACGTCAATTCCCCTTTCTTATGTAGCAAAATAACTTTAACAATACATGATGTTTATACCTCCCAGTTAATATATATGAGCAATTAAGAACATACTCTACATACGAACAGTTTCTGACACAAGGTAAGCCACTGACAATTAAGTTGACGAAACAAGGATAAATATCAACCTCTTTGCAAGTTTCGTTCTTTGACCAAAGTTTGTTTGCATATACAATCTGCAAGTAGAATGTTGACTGACATTTTTTCAACAAATTGTAGGTCATTAATTTCACACTGTATTGTCTGCGAATTTTCCCGAATACATGACATTAGAATTAAGTTTCAGCGAGTGTGGCGGTCGACAGGGGTTGCTTACTCCTCCACGGCATCTGATCCCACCTCTGATTTAATCATGTTTTAGAGGTTCGTGTTTGTTCTGCTACTGACTTGTATCAGTGGACTTCAGCATGTTAACTGATCGTTGTTTTCATATTTTCTTTTATGATGTTATGATGTAAAGAAGGTGTGGATTCATTTGCTGCACTGATAAGACAAACAGGCTCATAACTACAAATTTCCAAACTCCCCACACTCCTGATTTTATTTGACGCCCATATGTAATAAACCACAGCGATCAATGATGCAACCACCCCCTCGTGTTAATGGTACTTCACACTGACTGCCCAATTCTGCAGCTGATCTCATACTTGGCAAATATTGTGATATTTTTTTTTCCAAATTCAATCTCAGGAGTTTTAATGGTTTCCTGTTGTTTACGTTTGAGATGACAAGAACCTCAAGTGGTGCTAGACTTACATAAACACCTCTACAGCATTTAGTACAAATTAAGCCGGGAAATATCTATCGAGTATAAAATTCTTATTACAACAAAGACTTAAATATGATAATTAAAAAGTCAGTATACATAACATTTAATCTTTGTTGATGGGAATGCATTGTAAATGGATAATGTTACACAATTATACAAGTTTTGTTTTCATAACGACCCTCAATTTTCAGAAATTTCATACGAAATGTTACTTTACTTTTGCATGTGTTTTGGCCAACACATGAGTGCATATGTACCTGGTTGTGTACAGTCATGTTGATCACATGATTGCGCCCATGACAAAATCTCCTATGGCATTTTTGCTAAAACAGAGAAATTACGTCATAAAGATGTGACGTTGCAGACTGACGGTGAACTTCGACGCAGATTTTTTTTAACCACGTGTTTTGACGTTTGACGCATCCAGAGTTTTTATCGCTGTTTCCAACATGTGGAATTGAATTTCATTTATAAATTAATTTAATCAATATCTGAATCTCCTAATCCACTGATTTTAATAGATACATGTGAATAAATATTAAATAAAAACATTTAGAACTGGTTTCTTAACAAACATTATTAAATACGTCTCTATAATACCAATAGTTTTCCTATACACGCGTAATTAAATGTATAGAAGCTGTAGACAAGGTATTTTCTGATAGCATTTTGAACCTTTATACTCTAGATAAATTTTATTTACATATTTATACCATTTTTAGAATACATCTTAGACAGGGTATATCGTAAAAAATATTGCAAAGGAAAATTGTCTTCCTACTTCTTTGAGATCCGCTCCACCACTCTCAAATATACATCGCGATCGCGTCGATCACTTGTAAACATTGATTCATCGGTGCAAACTGCTTAAACTGTTGTTAAATAGTTTGTACAAATGTTGAAAATAAACATACATCTTCAACGTTTTTTACAAATCTAGCAAGAATGTGTAAGAATGATAGTCAAGATTATTTGTATTTTTTATAAATAAAAATAGGAGAGATAACTCTGATGTCAACAATCGATGTAACAGGGGTACCAGACAGGGACATTCATTATTTTAATTGCGTACTTTTTCACATTTCAGCTGCATGTTCGCATGAATTTTCTCTCGGATTATAAAAGACACATTTTATAACCAAATAAAAAAACTTTTAATCGTCATCATAATTATGAATTTTTAAATAAAAAAATATTGTTGTACTTTGGGAATGTAGAAAAAGGAAAAACAAATGAAGAAAAAAAAGAAAACTGCAAAATTGAACAGACTTTAATTTTTTTTTTTCAAATCTCTTATCTATAGCTTTTTTTTGCATGAAATAATTTCATGACGAATTGCATTTTTAAAAAAAATAATAATCATGTAAAGTGTCTACCTTATAATCATACAAATAAATCAAAATTTAAAAATGTTGTTTTGTCTTATATTCTTGTGTTAGCACAAAATTTTTAGAGAAATTAAAACAAGCAAAAAACATGAAAAAAAAAAGTTCTTTATGTTCTAACTTTAATAGAGCTGGTCAAGCAAATCTGATGAGAGAGAGAGAGAGAGAGAGAGAGAGAGAGAGAGAGAGGATGTAGGGTAGATAAAAATATTTATATTGAATCTATTTAACTAATATTGAGAAATGTGAAACTCTATTGAAAAAGATGAGTTTTCAAAACAAATGAAATAATAAATGAAAGAAATTATCATTTTTGTTCTCTAAACTACATATACATGTATAGATATTTATTTTCAAGATCTCCAAGTTTAATATACATGTAACTCTTTGGTACTTACGTGTTTTTTTTTTCATACGGAGTTCAAATATTTTAAGCATTATCTGCAAATTATTTCTTTAAGTTCATGCCGAACTTTGTCTTTCATAAAAGCACGATCTTGAATGTCTCTTAACAGATCAATTATCATGCTAAAAACTCAATCATCACTAAACTTATAATCTCATTGCAAAAATGAGTTATCAGTGTGGAATAATATATTGTTTAACCTGCCATCAAATTATGATAAATGTTGTTAAATATCCTCAAAAAATTATTTGTTTAATGGTGTGATAAAAAAATCTTTAAAGTTCATGATTGTATATTATATGTAATGAAAAAATTAAAAAAAATGTGAAAATACATGACATAAAACACGCTTTTTGCATTTTGTTTTATTTTGTACTTATCCTTTGGGGGTGTCATTTATATATCCGTAACATGTAGGCAAAATACAAGGCTTAGCATATGCAAAACACAGGAGCACGTGGCATTGTTTTTAAACCGTGTCCTTAGTTTTTGTTACAAATTGTTACAAAGCGTCATGCAAATATAAAAAGCAATTGAAGACAGACGGAAGAATGGGAGATTTTACGGAAAAGTGCATGCCATCATAATAAAAACTTCTTAATATTCTTTACATTTAAATTTAAAAATGAATGTATGCAAATTAAGAAAATTCTAGATTTAAGATTTCAAAACAACATTAGAATGAAGGGATTTTAAATTAGGTCATAAATAATATGATGATTTTCTGACATGTCTATTCCATATTTGGATATATTTTATAAGAAAAAGATGTTCACAGACAATTGTCAGGAAATATATTATACAAAACAGTTATAGTCCCTTTTGTATATAGCGAAATAATTACATGTTATTAATCTTTCACCCACCCCTGAGCCCAACAAAAGTTATTATATATACAAACTATATGGCATCTTTATGAAACAAGCGCCTGTGCTTCTAAAACCCTACATATGGTGCTAAAATAAAACCAATTTTTTATTTGCTAAGCTAGAACATGCTCTACATACGAACAACAAGGTAAGCCACTGACAAATAAGTTGATAAAACAAGGATATACATCAACATACACATAATCAAGACAACATTTTAATTCTGGGTTTATCTATTGTGTAAATGATCGATATTATAACCTACATTGTTAGCAAATACAATCTGCAAGTCTAATGTTGAATGACCTTCTTTTTAACAAATTGTAGTTCATTAATTTCGCACTTTCTACTGATTCTCCCGATTATACCCGATCATGACAAGAAGCTCACAGCGGGTGTGACGGTCGACAGAGTTTGCTTACTCCTCCACGGCATCTGATCCCACCTCTAATTTAATCATGTTTTTAGAGGTACGTTTTTGCTCTGCTACTGATTCTTATCCGTGGACTTTTCAGCATGTTAACTGATCGTTGTTTTCATATTTTCTACGTGTTTGATTGATCTTTTATGATGTTATGATGTAAAGAAAGTGTGGATTCATTTGCTGCACTGATAAGACAAACAGGCTCATAACTACAAATTTCCAAACTCCCCACACTCCTGATTTTATTTGACGCCCATATGTAATAAACCACAGAAATCAATGATGCAACCACCCCTCGTGTTAATGGTACTTCACACTGACTGCCCAATTCTGCAGCTGATCTCATACTTGGCAAATATTGTGATTTTTTTTTTCCAAATTCAATTTATATATAATGGTTTCCTAATTATTAATAATTTGAAGATGACAAGAACCTCCATGTTATCGTCAAGTGGTGCTAGACTTACATAAACACCTCTATAGCATTTAGTACAAATTAAGCCGGGAAATCTCTATCGAGTATAAAATTCTTATTACAACAAAGACTTAAATATGATAAATAAAAAGTCAGTATACATAGCATTTAATCTTTGTTGATGGGAATGTATTGTAAATGGATAATGGTACACAATTATACAAGTTTTGTTTTCATAACGACCCTCAATTTTCAGAAATTTCATACGAAATGTTACTTTACTTTTGCATGTGTTTTGGCCAACACATTATGAGTGCATATGTACTTGGTTGTGTACAGTCGTGTTTATCACATATCAAAGCCAGGTCCATATGTACATTACTGATTTACTAAAAGTGATAAAGAGCTGTTATTTACATTATCAATATGATCGTTGGATAAGAATGGAATTGTACAGTTTGACACCTTGAGAATAGGCAGAGAGTGACCTTGACGTAATCGAAGATGACCTTGCCCTGCAAGACATACATGTACTGACTGTTTTGAGATACAATTATCTAGAAAAGATAAAAATACGTAACATAGCCTCTTTATCACCCAAATAACAGAAAACCCAAAAACCTAAAAGCCTTCCAATATTTTTTTTAATGTGGCCAGTTCATTATTCAAACTTGCTCTTGCAACAGGAAATGGGTTTCGATATCCCAGTAACAATTACAGAGACGAGTTTCCCCAGAATCTCCCCTCTACTTTCTGATAGGAAAGGGGAGCATGCCAAATCCAGGTCTAAAGTAGAACAATTTATTCTCCATATCACGAAAAAGCTTTTTATCATTTGATACTGAAGCAGATCTATAATTGTTCTAATGCTTGCATGTTATACGACAATATCAAATTGATAATCCCTGCGAAACATCAGCATATGGTCATGTCTAGGATCTGTGGTCCATTTGAAACAATATAACAAGGGCTACATTATCTGCAACCAGCTATTTATTTATTCATTAAATTCATTGTTACGCAAAGCTTTCCCGGAGAATTAGCTTTGAATTTACTAGATGTATAACTGCATGATAAAATTTTTCACATACAGAGTGAAGTACATGTATAGGATGAACCTTATAAATAGTGACGATAATTCTCTTCAATAAATTCCAGGAAGCTTAAAGTAAAGGACATTGTCAACAAGCCTGCACAACAACCGTAAAATGGATAATGGCCTAAGCGTACATTTCAATTCTAAAATATACCATTTGCATGTAGGGAAGTATTTATATATACTGTTTCTGGCATCAATGAATCGGCAAATACTTCAATACAGAAAAAAAAACATTCTACAAAGCTAAAGATTTTCCAATGATTTCTACTTTTCCGTCGATAACTTTATTTATGTCGTAATATTTTGATTTCACCTGCTTATTCGAAACTTAAGAGTATGTTCCGAGTATTATCATATTCGAACCTAGGCAGGCTACTGGTACATAAGTTGATGTTACATGGATTTCAAAATCCTTGTTAAAAGTCATAATTTACATTATAATGACTTTGTTACACGTAGCCAATATAACCTAGCGGTGTGTCGGATTTTGGCTGACTATAATTATTAATTAATATTATGAATGTTTAATACCAATTTTGAGGCCTTTGATTTTATACTGAATTTGACAATGGAATGTTCCATATACTAGATCAATACATAGGACTCGCAGTGGGTGTGACCGATCGACAGGGGATGTTTACTCATCCAAAGGCAACTGACCCCAACTCTGGAATTTTCAAGGGTCAGTCTTCATTCTTTCCTCAAAGATCTGTTTTATTCAAAGTTTTTTTTTTAGATGATCACTGTTCGTTTTCTCCATCCTTTTCATATATATGTCAGTCAAATCCCAGTAGTCCTCGGGGCTGAAGTCACTATTGTTTTTGCAATTAGCTATGTTGAAAGATCTGATAAAGAATTAGTTACAGACCTGTCAACTAGCAGTATTACTGGCACCTATATATAATCCTGAACAAGACTTTTTGTTTTATTTTTCATTCCCTCAATAGATTTTTATTGCCTTTATCTAGATATACCAAATTTTAGGGATTGTATAATTGCATTTCTT
>NW_026929075.1:0-36841 GCF_032062105.1 Saccostrea cuccullata | reverse complement strand
GTTTTCGGAGAATGTCAACCAAAAAGTATGTCACAGTGACCTACCTTTTGACATTTTATGGCTATATTTATGTATCTCTAGTACTTATAGATTTAGAATCATCATACTTTGTCAGTTAAATTAGCATCAGTGGATTTCAGAAGAATGTCGACCTAAAAGTAGGTCATGGTGACCTTCTTTTGAATATCTCAGGTATTTATTCACTTAATTTTCAAACTTGGTCAGCAGATACATGAGTGGGACTTTGAAAAAATGTCTACCAAAATGCAGGTCACAATGACCTACTTTCGACATTTTATGGCTATATTTCCATCTTCTGGTACTTAGTAGTTAAGAATCATCAAACTTTGTCAGTTGATGCATCTTTGGTTTTCTGAGAATGTTGACCAAAGAGTAAGTCACAGTGACCTCTTTTGAATATCTCAGGCTTAGAATTATCAAACTTTGTCACTTGATGCATTTTGTGATTTCCAAGAATGTAGACCAAAAAGGAGTTCTAATTGGCTAAGAATCATAAAACTTTGTCAGGTGATGCAACTTGGGTCTTTAATAGGATACTTAGGGTTAGAGGCTTCAAATACAAGTGATAGGTTGTACAATTTATCAGAAGAGCGATTCAAGGCCCTTGGGCCTCTTGTTACAGTATAATGTAAAAAAATTGTTATTTTGGCACATACAACTAAATAAAGGCATAAACATGTGTATGATTCCAAGGAATTCAATACATAGGGCATGTACATGTAGTTTTCTAAAACAAGATTGAAGAGATGTCCAGTCGCATTTCAATGTCAACTGCAAAACTGTGCCTGTTGCATACTTATTAGCCCATCTGAGCTAAAGGAACCAGTAAATTTTTTAAAAACATAATTTTGTCCATTATCATCATTGTCTAAAATTTCACAATATCATTTTCCAGAACCAAAGTGAAACTTGGCACAGAGCATCCTTAGTGTAGGGGATTCAAATTGTTCTTATGCAGGGCAATACTTTCAAAGGGATTTGTTTCTTTAATGCTGTAAATGTACATGTATTATATTTAGCTTGTACAATATTTGGTGGAAATTGACTTTTGAATAAGTTAGCGTAGATATTCTTATTTATGTTTATGTACAAGACTTTTAGCTTTGTACTTGATTTAGTGATTGCTGCATCTGCAAAAGCCGCTAAAAAAGAATACACAGCCATATGTAATATGTTTACAATATACCTTTCAGAGAATTTTACACTCCTATTGAGGTACCATCAGTTGCTAGTGGAAAGCTACAAATTCGAAATATACACAAGACATTTCTTTGCGTTTATTATAAAAGTATTGTTCTACTTACTGATTGCAACTAATGAAGATTGTTCATCATTATTGTAAAGACATTTGGATTTTTTGATTTATTATATAATTTGTTTATTTTATTTACCTAGTTATATTGTATATTAAATGATTTTAAAGCCATTTTTAAGATGGTAATGTAGCAAAACACTTATGTTTCTGTAGTATGACACGTTTCACAAACATAATTGCAACAAAGATGATATATCCGATATCAAAAGTCATAATATTGGAAGTTTAACTGTTGTGGATACGATTTCAAGAATGCTGTTAGAGAGAGTACCCTTTAGACCCCATGCTCACACCAAATTAAAGAATTCAAGTAAGGGTTTTTGAGACAAATCGAAAAAGAGAATGTTAGCAAAGTTGACAATTTAGACAGAAACATTTAATCTTTTGCTTATCGCTAGAAAGGAAGACCCACTCGTTGCTTTGCAACGAGCGTTGCTCTAGTTTCTTATTATTCTTTTTTTTCCCGCTCGACTTTTGACAGGCGATTTCTCAAAGACCTTTGGACTGATCGTTATGAAACTTTCAGGATAGATAGTTTGTAGTTAAACCTATTTAAACCTGTTTTCAGTTTTTTTATGCATGCCTTTATTTGTGAGTTATTGCCCTTTAATTGAAAATTTTTGATGTCTCGTTTCCACTGAAAATCTCAAAAATGACATAAGATATTTACACGAAAGTTGGAGAACTTGTAGCCAATACATTGTAGATGTGCACAACGATAAAATTATATAGCTGATTTCTTAAAGTTTGGAAGCTATAAAACGGCAAATTTTAGTAATTTTTTTTCTTTGAATTTTTGCTACTTTTTGTGTAATAACTTTTAAACCGAGAATAATTTGGTAAGAAATATATACAAAAGTTGTGGGTAATTACGAGAGCTTTCATATTTGATTAACGAAAAGGGGCTGGCCCCTATAATTAGGGGTTAATAGTTCATACACGCTTTTTTTCTTATAGCTAAAAATATTGGTATATTATTAAAAATTTTGACTGAAATAATTTCTAACTTATAAAATCTTGTCATTTGATATAAAAAGAAATAAACTTCCAGCTATATTTAATTGTTTTTTATATAAAACAAGTACATGTATGTGAGAAACCTTTCAGGAACAAGTTGTCTACTACTATAGCCAGCCAAGCCTTTTCTGCATACATGTGCACATTTTTAGTTGATGCATCTAAAAGATATAGTTTTGATTCGGTGTTTCTTTGTTTTCTTTTTATTCAAATAACTTTAAAATGTGACGATGTACACAACAATAATTAGTACCTAGTTTAGAGGATTTTTTCGCGCTTGTTTGTAAACAACGCGCGGCATTGTGGGAAATAGGAAGGTACTAAAGACGCGATGTACTAAACACTGATTTGACCTGATTCAAATTTGTCTGTAAATGTTCCAAACAATTGAATTTTTGTATAGCATATGCCTCGAAGTCATAAAGTCTGTACATAAGTAATTTAAAATACTCAATATTACCATTTAATTTAAAAATAAAACGTCAGGTAAATATCAGGTCTCTAGTATATCCCGTTTTTAGTGTGCCCCTTCGAGTCGACGTCGGACACATGTTTGCCATGGTTTACAAACTGAAAATAAAATGATTTGTGAAGTTGAACATTTTCTCGCAAAGAATCTGTTTGTAGACATGTACACTCATTTAATCTGCAGCTACGAAGTACTTTGTCACTTCTCTGGAACATTATTCTAAGCAGAATTATCCCGATTCATATATTCTAAGAATCTTGTGTGAATTGTTTACGAGGAAATTCTGACTGTCACATTAACAAGGATGAACACTCTTGACTCTGCTTCGGATTCCCCAGTGATAATTGTATCGAGTGATGAAAGAGCTGACGGCGACATTTTAATGTATGATTGGCTTGGACCATTGGAATGAAGGTTAGAATATTTTTATTACTTAAAATTTACACTACTGATTACATGACAGTGACATACATCGATGTTATTAGAAATACACAGACACACCGATATATTATCTGTTTTACAGTTCAGACGCTCTCTGTTTACCTTGTAAATCCCCACAGCTTTATATTTTATTTTTTTTAAATTTGAGGATGTAATTTCAACAGTCCTACTATCTATCCTAGTGATCATTCTCTATAATTCAAACTGCACTTAATGTTACAGAATATATTCAACTAATTATATATTGACAGTGTGACTGTAAGGGTGGGGCAGATACTTATTTAGTTTTTCATTTAGATTGTGCTTGTCAAGCCGCATTTGACATTTGGTGCATCCATGCTCAGTGTTCACACTGAGAGTTTATTCAAATGTTTAATTCGAATGAATTCACTGATCGTTAAATTACTTCCCATTAGCTCCATGTGAACATGAGTAAGGATAGCTAATTCAAATTAAATAGAAATGAATTTTGAATGTAGCTTAAACATGTTAAAGAAGCTAAGCACTGTGGGTCCAAAGTATACTGCGGAAAAATTGTGTGGAGCAATGTGCAAGTCACAATCTTCTTTTGCCAAGGTCTTATCATAAGAGCTGGCATTATGGGCAGGGATTTGTGCTGCTGTCTGGACTCGCTATAAATAGATGTTCTCAAAAAGTCTTAATTATTTAATATCATACTTTACTGACAAAAAAGGACAAATATTGCTCAGTTAAATTGCAAAAGAAATTTGTTTTAAAAAATTGTAATAATAGAAAGTTTGCTTTTTTGTTTGATACTGCTGTAATGGTTTAATGTTTGTTTATTTGCCTTAATCATACATTTTTCAGTCATTTCATGGTGCCACCACTTGGGATGGTATTAGCTGCAAATATAGACTTGTACTCAGCACTTTTTGCCTTTAAGAAGTATGAGATCCATTTTGTGCTAACACCTACCGTGACACAGTATCTTGGTTTATGCAGTCTCATAGGAGTAGCCTGTCTAAAGCATTTAGCAATGTTTCCGGAACCTGCGACGTAAGGTTCAGCTTCTTATTGATACTTTGATTTATAATATTTATTTGAGAATTTCACTCATTCACATACTTAGAGATGTTGAATATGTTGAATAGCATCAATTTAGACCTTTACTTAGCAAAGTAAACATGTACTGTGAGGTTTTTAAGGTCTCATTCATTTTATATGCCAGATGCATGTTAAGGAACATTACTGCATAAATGTTTTTGTCTTAAATTTTTTTGTCTTAAAAGCTCTTTACTAATATAGAGATATGTTAGTGTTAAAGTACTTAAACCTCTTCAAATTAGGGTAGACTTTTACTTTGGACTCAGCAATGTGAGTGTGTTGTGTGAACTTGTGTTAGCGAGACAGTGTGTTGTATGAATTTGTGTTAGCAAGGCAGTGTGTTTTGTGAACTTAATTGTGTTAGCCTGACAGTGGGTTGTGTGAATTCTTGTTAGCTTGACGATGTGTTGCGTAAACTCTTGTTAGCGGGACAGCGTGTTGTGTAAAATCGTGTATAAAGTGTAATTGTGACAGTGTGTTGTGTAAACTAGTGTTAGCTAGACAGAGTGTTGATTGAACTCGTATTAGCGAGACTTCCTGTTGTGTAAACTCGTGTTAGTGAGACTGCGTGTTGTGTAAACTTAGGTTAGCGAGACAGCGTGTTGTGTGAACTCTTATTAACGAGACAGCATGTTGTGTGAATTCGTGTTAGCGTGACAGTGTGTTGTGTGAACTTGATATCCTGAAAATTTGTCGTGTGAACTGGTGTTAGAGAGATAGTGTGTTGTGTGAACTCGTGTTAGCGAGATTGCATATTGTGTGAACTCGTGTTAGCCAGACTGCGTGTTATGTGAACTCGTATTAGCGATATTGCATGTTTTTTGAGTTTGTGTTAGCGTGACAGTGTGTTGAGTGAACTCGTGTTAGCGTGACAGTGTGTTGTGTGAACTCGTGTTAGCCTGACAGTGTGTTGTGTGAAATGGTATTAGGATGACAGTGTGTTATGGCAACAGTGTTTGGTGCGAACTTGTGTTAGTGAATAGTGAGACAGCCTGTTTTGTGAATTCGTGTTAGCTTGACAGTGTATTGTGTGAACTCGTGTTAGCCTGACAGTGTGTTGTGTGAAATGATATTAGAATGACAGTGTGTTGTGTGAAATGGTATAAGGATGACAGTGTGTTATCGCAACAGCATTTGGTGCGAACTTGTGTTAGTGAATAGTGAGACAGCCTGTTTTGTGACTTTGTGTTAGCGTGACAGTGTATTGTGTAAACTCGTGTTAGCGTGACAGTGTATTGTGTAAACTCGTGTTAGTGAGACTGCGTGTTGTGTAAACTCATGTTAGCGTGACAGTGTGTTGTGTGAATCCATCTAAGCGTGACAGTGTGTTGCGTGTACTTGTGTTAGCTAGACAGTGTGTTGTATGAACTCGTATTTGCGAGACTGCGTGTTGTGTAAAACTTGTGTTAGCAAGACAGCATGTTGTGTGAACTTGTGTTAGCGAGACAGCGTGTTTGTGAATTTGTGTTAGCATGATAGTGTGTTGTGTGAACTCGTGTTAGCCTGATATTTTGTTGTGTGAAATTGTATTAGCATGACAGTGTGTTGTGTGTTAGTGTGACAGCGTGTGGTGCGAACTTGTGTTAGTGCGAAAGTGTTTTTCAGTGTTGTGATGGCGAGCTGTGTGATAGCCTAATGGCGTCTTTTGTGTCGGTAAGATGGCACGCTTTTTATGAAAGTGCTATTGAGCTTTAGCAAGTGGCCCTATCTGGACACGCCTTATTATAATTGATCAGTTCTCAGATATACAGTGAATTACCGGTATTATTGTCACCATGAAATCAGCATTTACAGTTGCAATTGCCTAGTTAGTAATCATAAGATATTGGTTTGCGAGTTTTAAAATTATGGTGTTCCAATGATGTGAAGTTGCAGTGTGTTAGCATGTTAATTTCAACAGACTGCCACTCCAATGCAGCTTTAAACAACACACTGCTGTGTTTACACAAAACAAAATATCATGCAAACACAACTCTAAACAATCTGTTGAGTGTTAGCTTCACTGCATGTTGGATTCAGTGTGCTGGCATATTATCACTGACGTACATGCTAGCACATTGTCACCTCGTGCTAGTATGTTGTCATAAATACTCTAGCACATTATCCTAAACCCACTAGTGCATGATTACTTTGCACTTGTATGTTGTCTTATTAGGGGATAGCATAAATGACTGCCTTAATTGGTGTAAACTTCTTTTAATTGATGAAAGAGTACATTAAAATTTACAAATTATACACAGAAAATGTGACAATATCTTATCTCTTAGTTTGATAATCTAATTTATAATCTCATGAATTGCACTTTTTAGCTCACCTGAGCCAAAGGCTCAAGTGAGCTTTTCTGATCACATTGTGTCCGTCGTCCGTCCGTCCGTCCGTAAACTTTTCACATTTTCGACTTCTTCTCAAGAACCACTGGGCCAATTTTGACCAAACTTGGTACAAAGCGTGCTTGGGTAAAGGGGAATTTAAATTGTTAAAATGAAGAGACATATCCCCTCGCAAGGGGAGATAATCAAGAAAATACAAAAATAGGGTGGGGTCATTAAAAAATCTTCTTCTCAAGAACCACTGGGCCAGAAAAACTGAAACTTATGTGGAAGCATCCTTGGGTAGTGTAGATTCTTAATTGTTAAAATAATGACCCCCGGGGATTGGGCGAGGCCACAATGGGGAATCAAATTTTTACATAGAAATATATAGGAAATATCTTTGAAAAACTTCTTTTCATGATCCACTGTGCCAGAAAAGCTGAAACTTATGTGAAAGCATCCTTGGGTAGTGTAGATTCTAAATTGTTCAAATCATAACCCCTGGGGATTGGGCGGGGTCACAATGGGGAATCAAAGTTTTACATAGAAATATATAGGAAAAATCTTTGAAAATCTTCTTCTCAAGAACCACTGGGCCAGAAAAGCTGAAACTTATTTGGAAGCATCCTTTGGTAGTGTAGATTCTAAATTGTTCAAATCATGACCCCCAGGGATTGGGAGGGGCCACAATGGGGAATCAAAGTTTTACATGTACATAGAAATATATAGGAAAAATCTTTGAAAATCTTTTTCTTAATAACCACTGGGACAGAAAAAATGAAACTTATGTGAAAGCATCCTTGGGTAGTGTAAATTCTAAATTGTTAAAATCATGACCCCCGGGGATTGGACGAGGCCACAATGGGGAATCAAATTTTTACATAGAAATATATAGGAAAAATCTATGAAAATCTTCTTCTCAAGAACCACTGGTCCAGAAAAGCTGAAACTTATGTGAAAGCATCCTTGGGTATTGTAGATTCGAAATTGTTCAAATCATGACCCCTGGGGATGGGTGGGGCCACAATGGGGAATCAAATTTTTACATAGAAATATATAGGAAAAATCTTTGTAAATAAATCTTCTTCTCAAGAACCACTGGTCCAGAAAAGCTGACACTTATGTGGAGGCATCCTGGGGTAGTGTAGATTTCAAATTGTCTAAATTATGATCAGTGGGTAGGGTGGGGTCACAATATGTATTATAAGGGGGAAATCTGGTAAAGAACAGAATGGTCAAAGCTGCTCAGGTGAGCGATGTGGCCCATGGGCCTATTGTTATTAGTAAAAGAATTATAAATTAAAAAATTTCAATTTTTTTTGGATAGGTGTGACTCATCTGAATACTGAATTTTGATACCAAGCATGACCATGATTTGCCAGAAGATCATCTGTTTGGATGTGACATGGAATAAACAGCATAGTGAAAATAAGTCAAGTTTTGGTTTGTGAAGACGATTTTTAAACACACTGTGTATCATTTTTAAATTTTGATTTGACAACATAAATCCACAAATATGAACATATCAATTGCTCTCAGTTTTTCAAGTGAAATAGTTTTTGTAACAGAAATACATGTACCAGTAATTACATTGGAATAAATGTTATTTTTAAATATAATAATATTTTGTTTGTGTAGCATGTAGACCTCTTTATTAAGGTCTTCCCTTTCAAAGTTTAGACTTACTTATTCTAATGATTAAGATAGATCCTCTGTCTTCAGCAGGAATATAAGATCTTGTAATACATGTATGTGTATTTTTTACAGTATAATGTAAAAAAAATTGTTATTTTGGCACATACAACTAATTAAAGGCATAAACATGTGTATGATTCCAAGGAATTCAGTACATAGGGCATGTACATGTAGTTTTCTAAAACAAGATTGAAGAGATGTCCAGTCGCATTTCAATGTCAACTCCAAAACTGTACCTGTTGCATACTTATTAGCCCATCTGAGCTAAAGGAACCAGTAAATTTTTTTAAAACATAATTTTATCCATTATCATCATTGTCTAAAATTTCCAGAACCAAAGTGAAACTTGGCACAGAGCATCCTTAGTGTAGGGGATTCAAATTGTTCTTATGCAGGGCAATACCTTCAAAGAGATTTGTTTCTTTAATGCTGTAAATGTATTATATTTAGCTTGTACAATATTTGGTGGAAATTGACTTTTGAATAAGTTAGCGTAGATATTCTTATTTATGTTTATGTACAAGACTTTTAGCTTTGTACTTGATTTAGTGATTGCTGCATTCCGCCAAAGCCGCTAAAAAAGAATACACAGCCATATGTAATATGTTCACAATATACCTTTCAGAAAATTTTACACTCCTATTGAGGTACCACCAGTTGCTAGTGGAAAGCTTCAAATTTGAAACATACACAACACATTTCTGTGCGTTTATTATAAAAGTATTGTTCTACTTACTGATTGCAACAATGAAGATTGTTCATCATTATTACAAATACATTTTTTGAATTATTATATAATTTGTTTATTTTATTTACCTAGTTATATTGTATATTAAATGATTTTAAAGCCATTTTTAAGATGGTAATGTAGCAAAACACTTATGTTTCTGTAGTATTACACGTTTCACAAACATAATTGCAACAAAGATGATATATCCGATATCAAAAGTCATAATATTGGAAGTTAAACTGCTGTGAATACGATTTCAAAAATGCTGTTAGAGAGAGTACCCTTTAGACCTCATGCTCACACCAAATTAAAGAATTCAAGTAAGTGTTATTGAGACAAATCGAAAAAGAGAATGTCAGAATAATAAGACTAGAGCAAAGCTCTTTGCAAAGCAACGACTGGGTCTTCCTTCCTAGCGATAAGCAAAAGGTTAAATGTTTCCGTCTAGATTGTCAACTAGATTGTTGACAATCTAGACAGAAACATTTAATCTTTAGCAAAAGATTAAATGTTTATGTCTAGATTGTCAACTAGATTGTTGACAATCTAGACAGAAACATTTAATCTTTTGCTTATCGCTAGGAAGGAAGACCCACTCGTTGCTTTGCAACGAGCTTTGCTCTAGTTCTTATTATTTTTTTTTCTTCCTAGACGCCAACTTTGAGGCCTCGTAGCTCGCTCATTTTTTAATGGATTTTGTTCAAATTTTCAGACATTATAGACGGTAATAAACTCTATCAGAATGCTGTCAATAATTTCAAAAAGTCACTTCCGGTTTTGAGTTATTTCCCTTTAAACGAAAAATTATAGGCTTTCATTTCCAGACAAAGGCTCAGAGACCACTAGAGCTGGAGCAGAAATTTTACTGGTTTTAGATAACAGAAGGATTGAAGTTGTGCACATCGGTTTTTGTTTTTCGATTTCTCTATTCAAAATGACGCAATACAGGGGTAAAAAAATAGAACGCCTAAAAGAGCGAAAATTTACACATGTTTTCCTTTTTATCTTGAAAACTAAAAATATTTTGTTAAGACATGTTGACCAGAAGTTGTGCATAATTGCAAGGGCTTTCATTTAATACTATAGAAAAGGGGCTGGCCCCTAAAATAAGGGATCTCTGGAGCTTGAAAGTTTTTGCTTTATAACTCAAAAACGGTAAATATTTCGATCTAGATATATCGAGCAAAATTGTTCTTTAACACCCTTTTGATCTGATAGGAATGTTTATTTGTTCGAATATTAGTCTAGTCATTCTACTGAAAAATGAGAACTAATTGCAACAGTTTATATTTTAATGCAGATTTGTAGATAAGCTATTAGTAACTCACATATAAAAAGTTTAGAAAAATTCACCCAGGAGAAAGTTGGGAAATCGAAAGATTAAAATTAGGGATCAAAATGAATTTAGAATGACCCATTTGCACACCGTACATTCTCTAAAGTGAGCTACCAATGACAGACAACCTGTAAACAATATCCAATTAGCATTAAAAGTTGTTGTTTTAACCTGTAGTTTGTTGTGCAATCAAATCTTAATCAAAAATATTATATATTTTGATTTTCAAAAAAAGTGAAGTTTTGACTTCCGTACCGGCCAAATACCATTCATGTAAACAAAAAAGTATGGAACGCTGTTTGTATTCACAATATACATATATGTGAAATTCCTAAATGTGAATGTGTTTACTTTCATTTTATTTGTAAACACCTGATGGATATTTATACCCCAGTAGTTTTGAAATTTATACACAAGAAACAAAAAATGCATGGAACACAGTTTATATACAAAATAAGTAAAAACAGACTTTTCTAAAGAATTCTGCAAGGAAGCTTATCAGACAAGTACATGTACAATGTATATCAGAGTTGTTACAATTGCATCATCAAAAAAAATATATTTTGATTAAATATCTAGAAAATTTATAGAAATTCATCATTTTGAAATAAAGAGTACAGAATTTATGGAATCACAAGAACAGAATTTGATTTGAAGGTCTCCAAGTTAAAAAAAAAACAAACAAATATTTGATTCCATTCAGGCATCTCCGGAACTTAAATTTGAACTGTGTGATTCAAACATTTTTTTTGCTCACCAGATTTACTGCTTATTGCTTTTGTAAAGAGTAGCGAACCTTATATAAAAAAGCCAATTGATATTGACCTTTTTCTCTATAAAGACTGCACCTTGCATCTATACATGTAGAAAAGCTGCATTATGTTTATAGCAATGTAAATAATTCAAATGGAATCGTTTAGACAGAATTAAATGCTTAAATGCTCTTTTTTTAAATTCTTAATGTAACTTTTTAACAAAATATTTTAAACCCCTTTTTAAAAACTTAACTTCTCCTTGTAGATCATATGGTCATTTCTGCAACAGTAAAATGCATGTCACTTCTTAATAAGAGCAACATTGAAAAAGGAAAAGTAGATTGACGTGAATCTTTCTACTATAATTGTATATTGTTTAACCTCCCTCTCGAGAATTTTATGCATATGGAGACACCACCACTTCCCAGTGAAGAGCTGCACATTTTGTTCTATACTCAGCACTTAGGGCCATTAAGCAGTGAGGGATCTTTTTCGCGCCAGTGCCTACTGCGACACGGGACCTCGGTTTATACGGTCTTATCCGACCGGTCTCCACATCCCACAGTGGGATTCGAACCCGCGACGTAAGGATCGACTCCTTACTTCGCAACTCTAGAGAAGATGCTTTAACCACTGCGCCATGCAGGTGAATTCCTAAATTAAAGCAAAATTCTTATAATTTCTATTACTGTTAGGATAAAAATATTTGGGGAAAATATAACAATAATACTTTTACAAATGAATTTGAACAAGTAAAAATTGAATACCAGTATCTACCAAGAGTTTAACATTTAATTCTTCTTTGAAACAAATACTAGTACTTGGCTTGCTCTCTTTTACTTCATTCCATTTGTGTAAGTGCTTTAATTTGACCTTAGATTTTTTTTTATCAATAAGAATAAAATAATCTACTGTGTTCTTTCAATTGCCCCCACCCTCTTCAAGTAACATTGCATAGCAACGGTTTGAAATACATTAAGATTTAAGAAGGGTAACAATATAATAATTATTAACTGCGCAGAACCTTTGCGCGCACATTTCACGATATTTTGTACTCAATGTAATTTAGTTACTGTTGATTCGGCTACATCTTGGTCAACAATGATCATTTTCAAGGGATAACAATTTCAGATTTTATCCTTAAACGTGTCTTCATATTATTAAATGTAGTTCAGGGTTACACTGAAAAAAATCTTGAACTATTTTTTGGAATATCACCATCCATGAAGCAACATTGACTGTTGCTATATATGTTCTTATCACACCGGAGGGCATGGTTTCATTATATGGAGGGTAAAAAAAATGCATTGATCCACTTGATATGGGTAAGATAGCACTTTTATTAAACTCATGAAAAGAAATACCCTGTAGGGTACCCGGGTGTGGGGTGGGTTCAAGTTCTGATCAAGCAAGAACCATCATACTCATTATAGTGAACAAGCATTTTAAGATACTGATGTAAACAGAGTATTTTTTTTTATTTCTGAACATTTTATACAAGTTACCAACCGATCATATTGCAGGGACTCAAAACTGGTGTCACGTGTTGAAATAAAATTTTCTGAAGGGTGGACAACACAACTACAATGTATTCTATGGGGAACAGCTTTGCTGTGCGTAAATTTTTTTTTCAGATTTCAGAATATTGTTTGACACAAAAAAATTAACAACCTACCTAATCCAGAATAAAAACATATAAATCTATTTCGGGGAGGAATGGGGTTCTATGAGATCTTCTCACAATTTTCTACATACATGTATACGGGGAAAACCTTCCAGTTACAGGAGGGATTCAGTTTTTTTTTCTTTTTTTTGGGGGGGGGGGGGGGCATTAGCTGCTACTTTTTCATCAAAAAAAATTCTTATTGGGGGTTGTCCCCTGACCCCTCTAAATCTGCTCCTAATTATTTTCGGATATTACCTTTCATAAGAATTAAAACATTTTTATTGTTTCTTAACTTTTGGTGATTGAGTATATTTGTGCTATACTTAGCATTGCTGAATACCGACATTTTTCATGTAAAATTCATTTATAATGTATCTATGGTTACCACCTATTTACATAAATATTCTATATAATTTCTTTGATGCATTTATGGCAAAAGAATGCATTTTGAATATGCGTGTAAACTAACGTAGTGACTGTATTCGTGTTTGTAAAGGTTCATTGTTCAAAAGTAGGTGATATTCTCAATTTATACTGTTTCTATGGCAACCAACACATATAGTGACCAATATTTAATATTTTACCAATTCAGTTTATTCAGTTAAGTTTATTTCCCTACTAACATGTTTTTTTTAACCAGTATAGAAGTCTCTACTTTACATTGTTCGTTTAACACTTAATCAGAGTGAACACAATATGTCCCAATAATGACCCCAATTTTTCAATTTTCCCATGTATAAATATTTCTAAACTTTTCGTTATATATTCAGACCATATCATAGATTGATTAAAACTAAGTTTTGATACTGTTGCAATTAGTTCACATTTTGATGGAAAATTTGATAATTTGACTAGACTATATACCGGGGTTATTGCATAATATGCAGTCGAAAGCAGGTCAGGTAAACATGTAGCGTTTTCATTCGGCAAGTAAATCTGACCTCATCATGTGTACAACTTGCTGTAAATAATATACCCTACGGTATTTTATGTTGATTTTCTTCAAAATAAGGTTTTAAACGTGTTTTATGATTAACTATTAAATCATGTATTACAACTACTTTTTCTATTTTTCTTTATAAAATTTAATTAGTTTTATTGTGAACCCGTCTTTAAAAGCGGAAGATATTATAGTGAACAAGCATTTTAAGATACTGATGTAAACAGAGTATTTTTTTTTTATTTCTGAACATTTTATACAAGTTACCAACCAATCATGTTGCAGGGACTCAAAACTGGTGTCACGTGTTGAAATAAAATTTTCTGAAGGGTGGACAACACAACTACAATGTATTCTATGGGGAACAGCTTTGCTGTGCGTAAATTTTTTTTTCAGATTTCAGAATATTGTTTGACACAAAAAAATTAACAACCTACCTAATCCAGAATAAAAACATATAAATCTATTTCGGGGAGGAATGGGGTTCTATGAGATCTTCTCACAATTTTCTACATACATGTATACGGGGAAAACCTTCCAGTTACAGGAGGGATTCAGTTTTTTTTTCTTTTTTTTGGGGGGGGGCATTAGCTGCTACTTTTTCATCAAAAAAAATTCTTATTGGGGGTTGTCCCCTGACCCCTCTAAATCTGCTCCTAATTATTTTCGGATATTACCTTTCATAAGAATTAAAACATTTTTATTGTTTCTTAACTTTTGGTGATTGAGTATATTTGTGCTATACTTAGCATTGCTGAATACCGACATTTTTCATGTAAAATTCATTTATAATGTATCTATGGTTACCACCTATTTACATAAATATTCTATATAATTTCTTTGATGCATTTATGGCAAAAGAATGCATTTTGAATATGCGTGTAAACTAACGTAGTGACTGTATTCGTGTTTGTAAAGGTTCATTGTTCAAAAGTAGGTGATATTCTCAATTTATACTGTTTCTATGGCAACCAACACATATAGTGACCAATATTTAATATTTTACCAATTCAGTTTATTCAGTTAAGTTTATTTCCCTACTAACATGTTTTTTTTAACCAGTATAGAAGTCTCTACTTTACATTGTTCGTTTAACACTTAATCAGAGTGAACACAATATGTCCCAATAATGACCCCAATTTTTCAATTTTCCCATGTATAAATATTTCTAAACTTTTCGTTATATATTCAGACCATATCATAGATTGATTAAAACTAAGTTTTGATACTGTTGCAATTAGTTCACATTTTGATGGAAAATTTGATAATTTGACTAGACTATATACCGGGGTTATTGCATAATATGCAGTCGAAAGCAGGTCAGGTAAACATGTAGCGTTTTCATTCGGCAAGTAAATCTGACCTCATCATGTGTACAACTTGCTGTAAATAATATACCCTACGGTATTTTATGTTGATTTTCTTCAAAATAAGGTTTTAAACGTGTTTTATGATTAACTATTAAATCATGTATTACAACTACTTTTTCTATTTTTCTTTATAAAATTTAATTAGTTTTATTGTGAACCCGTCTTTAAAAGCGGAAGATATTATAGTGAACAAGCATTTTAAGATACTGATGTAAACAGAGTATTTTTTTTTTTATTTCTGAACATTTTATACAAGTTACCAACCAATCATATTGCAGGGACTCAAAACTGGTGTCACGTGTTGAAATAAAATTTTCTGAAGGGTGGACAACACAACTACAATGTATTCTATGGGGAACAGCTTTGCTGTGCGTAAATTTTTTTTTCAGATTTCAGAATATTGTTTGACACAAAAAAATTAACAACCTACCTAATCCAGAATAAAAACATATAAATCTATTTCGGGGAGGAATGGGGTTCTATGAGATCTTCTCACAATTTTCTACATACATGTATACGGGGAAAACCTTCCAGTTACAGGAGGGATTCAGTTTTTTTTTCTTTTTTTGGGGGGGGGGCATTAGCTGCTACTTTTTCATCAAAAAAAATTCTTATTGGGGGTTGTCCCCTGACCCCTCTAAATCTGCTCCTAATTATTTTCGGATATTACCTTTCATAAGAATTAAAACATTTTTATTGTTTCTTAACTTTTGGTGATTGAGTATATTTGTGCTATACTTAGCATTGCTGAATACCGACATTTTTCATGTAAAATTCATTTATAATGTATCTATGGTTACCACCTATTTACATAAATATTCTATATAATTTCTTTGATGCATTTATGGCAAAAGAATGCATTTTGAATATGCGTGTAAACTAACGTAGTGACTGTATTCGTGTTTGTAAAGGTTCATTGTTCAAAAGTAGGTGATATTCTCAATTTATACTGTTTCTATGGCAACCAACACATATAGTGACCAATATTTAATATTTTACCAATTCAGTTTATTCAGTTAAGTTTATTTCCCTACTAACATGTTTTTTTTAACCAGTATAGAAGTCTCTACTTTACATTGTTCGTTTAACACTTAATCAGAGTGAACACAATATGTCCCAATAATGACCCCAATTTTTCAATTTTCCCATGTATAAATATTTCTAAACTTTTCGTTATATATTCAGACCATATCATAGATTGATTAAAACTAAGTTTTGATACTGTTGCAATTAGTTCACATTTTGATGGAAAATTTGATAATTTGACTAGACTATATACCGGGGTTATTGCATAATATGCAGTCGAAAGCAGGTCAGGTAAACATGTAGCGTTTTCATTCGGCAAGTAAATCTGACCTCATCATGTGTACAACTTGCTGTAAATAATATACCCTACGGTATTTTATGTTGATTTTCTTCAAAATAAGGTTTTAAACGTGTTTTATGATTAACTATTAATATCAATTCTCTATAAAAATCAAAATTTTAAATAGGGTCGTGGACATGGCATATCTCCGATTTAGCTGAAATTCACACCATTTACTACAATTGGTATGTCTTTAATAAATATGATGTTAAAGTCTAACTTTTCAATTTGGTTGCCATGGTAACAGGGATGTTATATTTAGAACCCTCTGATTAAGCAAATTTTACTCTGTTTTAAATTAAATTTGTGCACATTCAATTAATTAGAAAAATTCACATGAAAATTATATTATGTGAGCTCATATTACTTAAATCTAAGAAATTAATTTCATTCAAAGATATTTGAATGAAGATTTAGCGAATTTTCATTGCAGCATTAAGGCTGTTAGCAAATTGGCAATTTGCCAAATTTGTCTTTTTTAGTCATATTCAATGAAATTTTTCACCATTTTGACAACTGATATATTTGTAAACATGTATCATTAATTAAACTATATATTCTAAGGTTTTATGAGAATAAAAAAAATTAATGGGTAAATCAAAAACTTTCTAGAAATAATTGCATTAAAATTGGCAATTTGCCAAAATTGACCTTTTTAGTCATATTCAATGAAATTTTTCACCATTTTGACAACTGATATATTTGTAACCATGTATCATTAAATAAACTATATATTCTAAGGTTTTATGAGAATAAAAAAAAAATAATGGGTAAATCAAAAACTTTCTAGAAATTATTGCATGAAAATTGGCAATTTGCCAAAATTGACTTTTTTAGTCATATTCAATGAAATTTTTCACCATTTTGACAACTGATATATTTGTAACCATGTATCATTTAATAAACTATATATTCTAAGGTTTTGTGAGAATAAAAAAAATTAATGGGTAAATCAAAAACTTTCTAGAAATTATTGCATGAAAATTGACAATTTGCCAAAATTGATTTTTTTAGTCATATTCAATGAAATTTTTCACCATTTTGACAACCGATATATTTGTAACCATGTATCATTAAATAAACTTAATATTCTAATGTTTTGTGAGAATTAAAAAAAATTAATAAATTAATGGGTAAATGTACAGCTTTCTAGAAATTATTGCATGAACAACCCCCCCCCCCTCCATTAATCACAAATAACAGAGAAGATCATCTAAGAACATGTTTTACCAAACTGAACAAATTGTTATGTAGTATGAATATATGTCAAGTATTTAAATTTCTTTTCAATAATTAAATAGAACTTCTGAAATTAACTCAGTGACAGGTAAAATAAAATGTTGCCATGGAAACAAATCAGGCTTCTAGTTATTTTAATCTAAATATGAAATAAAACAAGTGAGTTTCCAAAAATTCTTACAAATCTTTTAATGGCCTGTAATTGTGTCCAATCCTTTTGATTTATTCACTAAAATATGTTCAAATTCAAAACAATTGTTTTATGGTTAATTTTTTAAAATGTATAATTAAAGTAAAAAGGCAAACTCATATTTAATAAATGATATGAAAGTATTTTATGAAAATATGAAAGTAGGTCAGACAATATAATGTCAAAACAAGTTGGCAAGACCATCTTGATTATAATGTTTGTTTGCCCTCTCCCAGCTCAGGGTAAAATTATTAAGTCGCCTCGTTAGGTAGGTTGTAAAATCTTTTTCCCAGAAAATTTCATAATATTTGTTGACGAGATAAGATGGATAAAAAAGAAAACCATCCTGTCTTGCAATGTAAAAAAAGTTTTGAATTTTAGTTAGTCTGTTGGGGGAAGGCAGCCAAATTTGTTTAAATGACCTTATATGCTAAATATTGTGGAATTAATTTTTATTACCACATTGCTTATCAGCATATTCAGATGATCAGTTACATGTATGCTATGTTCTTTTAATGGGTATAAATATTTTTAACCATTTGACTTTGACCTTAGACATTGACCGACTTAAAAAAACTTTAACCTAAGAACCACAACTTTTGAAGTTGGACTAGATTTTCATATTTCACAAGTGTTTTACTTGTGGCAAGACCTTTCTTGGGATACCTCGTGGGAGTCTTGACATAAGCTGCAATGTATGGGGGAATCAGTGTTTCACAATTAATCTTATTCTCAGTTTTGTTAAAATGTATTCATATATATTCTAATCATCCATAACATACTGTGTGAAGCCTGCCAATATAAAACTCTAAATTTGTGAGCCCATGTGGGGGTATATAATAAATCAGTATACCACCTCTCCTGCAGAGAGTGTATATAAAAAGGGAAGAAACTGCTTCTTTGCATAAAACTGCTTTTCTAGAAAAAAATAAACAAGACATAAATTGGAATGTATGCTTCACTTAAACAGTGACATTTTTTGAAAATACAAGAAATCAATTTAGAATACACATATTCTCTAAGGAAAACAGATGCCCTGCTTAAAAAAAAAATTTTGCTAAAATTTGTTCCTTCATATTCTCTCATTTGATGTAAGCTTGGTTTCCTCGAATTCACATTTCTTTATGTCCTTTTGTGTAAGTTTGAAAAGTAGCTCAGCCTTGCAGTATTGATTTGCTGTGGATTTTAGTAATGAGTAATGACCATTAGAAAACCATCTCTATGTCCATCTTGCACCAGTGACAACTTTTACTGGATCATCTTTTCTTTCTGTTATTTTTCCTACTTTGTATTTTTCATGTAAAATTTACTTCCAGTCCACTGTATATTGTTTTTTTTTTTGGGGGGGGGGGGGGGTGTATGTCCTCTGCTCTGGTCATCTCTATCTGTTCACATGAAAATAAAAAAATAACATTAATTTTTGGTCACTTTGGATAAAAATACATTTAAAATTGTTTCAAAAACTTAAAACTGGAATCTTAAAAATTTGCTATATATAAAAAATATACATTTTCAACCTATAAACATTATTATCTCCCTTTATGCATTGTTGTGGCAATCATGTCTTAAGTCACCATGAATCCATGCAACTTAATACACACTACATGTACCTGTGTGGTTTCCTTGCTAGAAGATCTGTAATCCTGAGAATCTTCATTAGGAAAATCTTGCAAGTGCTGCAATGATCAATTTAAAATTATTTTTTAATTTGAAAGTTTGGGTTAAAATCCTGAACATCATATATATATTACATGTACCTAATAATTACATGTTATCCTGAAAATTTTCTGAATCAAGAGGAATGATTGATAAAGGAGTGAATTTAATGTTGTCATCAAGCTTTTTTTTTCAATTTACATATAAAGCTTTTCTGCAGTTTGGACAAATTGCCTGAGATATAGAAACTAAGAGTAGAAATGAATTTGACAACAATTAATTTCTAAAGTGGAAAATAAAATGTATCTATATAATCATAAATTAATTGTAATAAAACATACATGTTTTATGGATACTAACGTAATGTGGTATAATTTATTTTCTTCTTTAATGCGACTATTTTTAATTTGTACAATATGTCCTTGACATGTAAAGTACACAGCATCAGAATGATCTTATCTGTACAGATCAATATTGTCAAACTAAAACTATTCATATTTAAAATGTGTGCAAGATTGATATGCCTGCAATATATAGCTGAAAAACAGTGATCAGTAAAATAAAATTATGAGACAGAAAGCTGCATCTTGGAAAGTACAAATGGAGTTGCCATATTCTAACACCCTTGGATATATTTCTTTTCCTACTTTACAATACATCACCTTGCAGAGCAAATAAATTCATTGTATCAAGGTCCCAAAAATGATTTCACAATAGTATGACAAATTATATGTACTTAGATCTGAACACTATTAGCATCTGTAAATCTGGATGTCTGCATGTACTTTCATAATTTTACACTTACACTTTTTTAATCAATTCTTTAAAATATTCTACAGTCCTGATATTGCTTAAAATTTCAAAAAATCTAACACACTATTCAGTTATCATTGTCATAAGTCAAAGGTTTAATATTTCTGAGGTATGATTTCTACAAATCCTGTTTGTAAAAATAGATTGGACACAAGCATATTATAATTTGGAAAAATAAATTCATACAAACAATTTTCTTCAAATATGTACTGATTTTTATAGAAAATAAAATACCAGTACCCAAAACGGGCACATATATTGCACAGTAGTATTTGATTCAATGTCATGTACATGTAATATGTGCAACTGTGCATCCAAGTTTTCATGGTTTTGTTTGTTTTTTTTTGTCTTATATTTCATTATACTTGTGCGCACAAGTCACAATATAAAAGCGGGGGTTAGAGTCAGAGGAATCTCGGATTATCAGCTACCATGCAGGTACATGTGATACCTGAATAGAATTATGAATAAAAAAAATACTTACACATTGTAATCGGGATCGGTCGGAGACTACCACACCACTACATTTATCTCTCGATCTCTATTTCAAAGACATCTTGAAGGGAACAGCTTAAATCCTCTCGGCCTTCGCCCCCATACCACCCTGATTTCCTCATCTTTTCTTTTCTACGAGTAGCTATACGTTTAATACTCATCATGTCCAGATCAACCCTTTGGCTTTTCTTAAAGATTATCCCAACTTTGTCAACTGTTTTTCATCAAATTCTGAGTCTCTTGAGGTAGAATTTTCCTGAACAAGATGTTTCAAAACAAGAAGAAAAACTGCAGATTTCATTGTCTGCCATCTTGTTTACAATTTACACATTTTCTATTCTTCAATGCCGAAGAGCTCCAACAAGGGAAATAACTCGGATAGAGAAAAAGCACATTTTGACCAACTTTATAGTGTAATAAAACGTTTATTTTTCATTTACCCATAAATGTTTTAAATGATATTTGCAAAATAACATTTCTTGAATCTAAATCTTCCTACTAGAATTTTCACATCACTTGTCAAAGTCTTTAAATATTAAGTCTAACAAGGGAGGTAACGAGGACTAATTATTCACTTTTTGGGCATCAGAAAATTAGAAATTGTAAAATTTTTGTGACCTTGGCTATTTTTTTTACATAGTTTTGATTGTCATGAAGGATATAAAAAAATATGAACATAAACAGCTTTGTCTAGTAAATACGTTTTTGATATTATTGATAAATAGCAAAATCCACTATAATTTACACCTTCTAGTCCCGTTTCCATGGCAACCGGATAAACTACCATGCTTTCTTTCATATAGTCAATCTTTTCATTCATTGAAGTTTCAGTAAGAAAAAAATTAGCTGAATCGAAGACATCGCATGGCCACCTCATTTTGATATTTACGTAGAATTGGTATTAAATCATGTATTACAACTACTTTTTCTATTTTTCTTTATAAAATTTAATTAGTTTTATTGTGAACCCGTCTTTAAAAGCGGAAGATATAAAATCTACCTTTCTACGTTTATCATTGTAACAAACTATATAATTAATCTTAAACTTTATACATTGAATAATTCACGATCATTAGTTGTATACATATTACGATCCCATTGTTCAGCGAGATGTTTTCAGTTATGTAATCAAAGCCGCAAATCCCACGTTGTCGATCTAGGTCACGAGTGTACCGGGCACCTGTGGACATAAACAAAGCAAGTGTTTGTGATTGTATTAGACCATTGTGTAGAAAGACCTAACAATTAATAGAAAACTGTGTTTTTAATTACATCGCGATTCAATAAGATTATTTTACCCATCTTTCATATTAAATCGTAATTCCAAACACTGGTGCATAAAATCATTTTGAACTGTGTTCGCTTTCTTTGGCCTGTTCTCGCAAAATAAACAAAGCAAGTGTTTGTGATTGTATTAGACCATTGTGTAGAAAGACTTAACAATTAATAGAAAACTGTGTTCTTAATTACATCGCGATTCAATAAGATTATTTTACCCATCTTTCATATTTAATCGTAATTCCAAACACTGGTGTATAAAATCATTTTGAACTGTGTTCGCTTTCTTTGGCCTGTTCTCGCAAAATAAAAAAACTCTTTTCTGTGTTAATGTATTTTATTTCAATTGTAATTGAGAAGGGGCTTCGGCAAATAATTATAATTAGTGATGGATAGTGATAGGTAATATTGTATATGTACGTTTTATTTTTACCATGATCACTCTTTTGTTTCTCCATTTACCGGGGTATCATTTTTTAAAGATTAAATAAACATTGAACATAAAAAGTAATTTATAATATACTATTGTTCACGTATTTGTAATACCGGTATAGCAAACAGGTTATATCCAACTTTGTCTCTAAAGTTGTGTTTCCCGGTCCTCGTTTACAAGCACGTGGTTGCAGAGAACAGTGGGCATATATGAAAATCCATTGTGTACTCCGATAGTTACAAATGGAAAATTGGGTTTAAAATATGTCGTTTCTTTCATATCATTTCATTTCACTCTATTTCAGCTTGTTTAAATCAATCGTAATCGCTTGTACATTTATTCATTGTAAGTTTTATGTATTTTGATAGCCGAATAAACACTAGCTTGGTTTGCAACACCCCCCCCCCCCCCCTGTTTTTATCGAGGTGGATATTGTTTTATGAATATTAAACTTACATGTACGCATGCATGGTAGTTGTAAGTGGAGGTGACGTTTCTAATTCACGGGAAAACATCCAACGTTAAATTAAGCACTTTTGAGTATGCAGTTATTTGCTACTAAACTTTAAAATGTTATTGTACAAAAATAATATACTTTTTCGTTGAATAAACAGAATATCTCAACATTGCACGATTTGACATGCTTGTACATGTTCAGTCGATGTCAGTATAAATACACATGGATGCACTTTTGCCTAGAATAACGGCCAAAATATATACATCCAGAGTTTAAGAATACGATTTTTAAAAAATTGAAAATTCATTAATGCTATTTATCATTAACCAGTATCTCGACGATAAAACATCAATTTTAATTCTTTACCAAACGTCCTCCCGGTCAGTCATTGTTAATGTTGGTGACATGATATGTAGATACTAGGGTCTCAGTAAATAATTTCACCTTAATTATCCTCATTGTCATTCGGTGTTTTCATCATTAGAAATAAATCGTTTGAGGACGTCTTTTTTCTCTTCTCACATTGGTAACGCGTAGGAAAAAGTTTTTAAACAAAGCTAACGGCATTTTACAAAAAAGGAAAACGAGAAGAAAAAAATGTGTCTACTAGTATTTAGATTAAAAACACAACGCATCAATTTGTATTTGATTAATCCACATATGTTTTTTTTCCTTCTCCCATGTATTTCGACTATACGAAAAAAAAGGATCAGCAAATCCTTTGGTAATATTAAAAGAAAGGTGTTGTACCTTCAAAAGACACTATATCCCACAGGCCTTTAGATCGCTTAGAAAAAAAATTGTGTATATTTTTTTTCCAACACCTCAATTTTTTTTTCTAAGCGATCTAAAGGCCTGTGCTATATCCGAACAGTTATTACAGAGACTACCAAATATATCACGGCGTCCCTGAAAGAATTATTTTTAAATATTTCAATAAATTCTAATTTAGTTCAAAGAAAGCCACGCTGTTGTATACAAACATTCCAAAAATAATCTTTCATGTTTCATGGACCGACACGTGGTTAAATTTCCTCTCATCACTCATAAGTCCCCCCCCCCCCCTTTAACATGTTTAAAATGAATATACAATGTCTTCCTTCTGAGCCGAGAATGTTAGTTGGTTGATTTGTTTTTGTACATGCGTATATACATGTAGATTAAGGCTGGTGTTGAATTCCGAAAGAAAGTCACAACCTATTTTTTTTTATCTAAACCAATAATCATTCTATGCCCCGCCATGAATATGGCTTGGGATATAATGTTTGTCATGTCGGACGTCTTCCATCCTGCCTTATCTCCTTCCGTCACACTTTGCCTTTAGCTAAGTTCAAAGCTCAGTTTCAAACAAACTAACCAAGATATTTTTAAAAATAATCAAACTTCATACACAGTATAGCTGCAGAAAAAAAAATAACAGACAGGAGAGTTGTACTGAACCACCCACTGAAAAAACTGGTCCTACTAAACAGAGTACGCTAGTACACTGTAAAAACAGTGTTTAGAATCTAAACACAAATCTAAACACATTTTTTGTATCACTTTTTTTACACGTTTAGATCTAAACGTGTCTCATTTCTAAACAGGATAGACTTTATGTGTTTAGTTGCTAAACATGTTTAACCCCTAAATACTTATATCTAAACACATTTTTTGTTTCACTTTTTTTACACGTTTAGCCCTAAACGCGTCTCATTTCTAAACACATCAATATTTAAGTGTTAAGTTGCTAAACATGTTTAGTTCCACAACATTAGATCCAACAGAATAGTTTATTTTATAAACTATCACAGGAATATATATTTTTGGAAGAAAAACATTTTTTAAATAAATTTCCTAGAAATACCATAACATTATTGAACATTCAAACATAGATTTATTTTGAAGAATTTTAAATTCAAAATACATATAGATTAAAAACTAAAAATGTATTTTGGCTCGTGTCAATATTAATCAGCTCAGCAAGCATGCACTTATTCCTCATGTCTGTAACAAAAATTAATCAAGCTAATTAATTTTCTGCAAGTCTTTCACTAGAAACACACGATCATATGTTTTCGTCCATAACTGCCAGAAAAGAATCCGTTCCCATCATACGAATGTTTTGGAGTTGTTTAAAAATATACCGAACAGTATACTTCACAAAATGCAGTTTCCTCTTAAATGCAAGAAATCCTGAAGATGTACCAACAATTGCGTGGACTTGGAAATAACACCAGCTACTAATAGACGTGTAATTTTGCTTCAATCTGGACCATATCCTGTTATAAAGAAATGAAATTATACAAAAATATGCCTCTTGCTGACTGATAGCTAAACTAACTAATATTATGCAACCTTTATTGAAATCCCTTTAACAATTATGTATATATGATACTGATACGGATATACCCTGTATTTTCAATGACATTCTATAATATAAACTCCTTTCTAGCTTTCAGGAATGCAAAAATAAAAGAAGGAAATCTTGATCTATACATTTGTGTAATTGCAACGTTTCTCATTCTAGTCAATTTATGTAAAATACTAAAGTAAACAGACCTTTTATTGTAGTATTGTTGCTTTTCAACTGCATTTCACAATCCCATCCTGGTTATAACTTTGGTTATGATTCGCTTCCTTTAATCCATCTTCTTTTGCTTACACTGGAATTTTCTTTGTTTCGATAACCGCTCTATTAACGTTCAAAAATATTACGCGTCATTTCCGGGAAGATAACTCTGTTTGTCACAGAAAGTGTTCAATTTCTAAAAACTTAAATCTCAACACATCTTAAGTCTAAACACGTTTAGATATAATACATGTTTAGACATAAGTGTTTAGCCGTTAAACACAATCTTAAACATGTTTAGGTCTAAACACGTAATGGATGTGTTTATTTTCTAAACGCAGTTTTTACAGTGTACATATGTACGATAGAAGACTTTAGAGTAAGCTAGTAATAACTGTATATTTATTGCCGAAAAGTTTTTGAAATATTTCTTCAAACTCAAGCCTTTTATTGCCTGACGTCACGCTAAGGATCAATAGGGTTCGAAGAGGTCACAGTTGGCCAGCAAAATTTTGTGCATGCTGATTATCATCGGATTTGTTACATGCATTTCAGCAACGACAGTTATCTATTCTGTTAGCAGAAAAATAAACATATTGCTAATACAATACATTGAAGTATTTATTTTCTCTAGCCTTTAGCTAGCATATATTAATTTCATGCGAGTTCTTATACGGATATATGTCCGTTTGACCTTTTTTTCTGCGTTTCTATACTACTGGATTAGTCCATTTGTCTTCTAGGTAAGGGGTGACGCTATTATTTCGCGCCAAAATGTCACGTGTAGGTTTTTGCACCCTTTTTCTGGACTATTCTATTGAATGAAAATGAAAACTGCATGAATTATGTAAAGTCTGTTCTTTTTTGTCAGAATCCTGGTCGAGCTTTGGAAAAAAAACAAACAAACAATTCGGTGACATTGTGAAGTGAGTTAGAAGTTACATCATTTAAAGTAATAAAACATATGATGTTTGGCATTCATATATCGCCGTCAAGTTTGTTGGGTCATTTAAAGCTTTAATTATTTTTCCCATGTTTCCAACAATCTTTGATACTTTGGCATACCCAAGAAACTATCAATCATATTCTATACGTCAGTCATAATTGTTAGATCCCCAATTTCTTGTAGTTATCATATTTTCAGCTGCCACCTTTATATGTAGCCATGCTTTCAAGCATTAATCAAATGTTTTTCCTTATTTACGTCATCCTCTAAAACCATTTTAGACTTGCGGACAGAGGTGTTCATCTTTTCGTCCCGGGTTCGAATCTACAACGGGACATGATCATGATTTCATTTTTTATTTGAGATACAAACAGTACTAGTATTATATATGGTTTATGTTTTGTGCAACATCTCCATAATTTACTCCAGTGAAATAATTTACCCCCCCCCCCCCAAATGTAAACGTTTAAAGTTTATCATGCTCATAGATTCTATAGATATTGATGACATAGTCAGCCAAGCTTTTTAAAAAGCTGTTACTTGTGTTATTATTTGTTTATTTATTCGCGCAAAGGACATTGGGTAGTAAAGGAGCTTTGGGAATGTTGCACAACAAAATTTGCTTGACATCTGTACAATTCCGAACTTCTTTTCTTACACGTTATTCTATTGAGCTCGCTGCACTCGCTATTATACGGTTCTTGAAAATGAAAGAAACGTCGTAGTCTTTATGAAAAGTAACCGATTTTCTTGATTGTACAAACATTTTTAAAGAAATTAGGGGGGGGGGGGGGGGGGGGGGGGGTTAAGTTATACAAAGAAAAAAAAAAATGTGTCATTTTATATTACCGACGTGCAATGATTTGATACATGTGTACCGTATTTATGAGAGGTTCATAGCGAGAGGTTCATAGCCCTTGTCTGAAAAGTGTCGCATCCATTGATATTTTCTTTTTTGCTACGATTTAATGCTTTAAAAATGATGTCTTTATTCAATTTGGTTATTTTCGATATATAAATATCTGTCCAACCTGTCTGTGGGATGCGATAGTAAAGTGTCTGCCGTCCGTTCGCCTGTTCGTCTGTCTAGCTGTCTGTCTGTCTATTTTTCAAAATACTACTCTTCATACCGTTTTGGTCTGATTTCAATATAACTTGGCACATAAGTACACATCTCTACGATACATAGTATAGTGCATCGGTTTTTGAATGCTTTAAAATGGGACTTCTTCAACAGTTTTTGTCTGAATTCAATATTGCTTGGCACATAAGTAGCCTTCACTAAGATACAAAATATCGTGCATCCGTTTTTGATTTCAATGAACGGTGTTGCCATGGTTACTAAAAATAGAAATTTCTGTATATAATTCCTTAAAAATGTTACTCCTCCTACAGTTTTAGTTTGATTTCAATATAACTGGACACACAAGTAGACTTCAATGTGATACATAATTAAGTGCATCGTTTTTGATTTCGATGAACGGTGTTGTCATCTATACTTATAAATTAATAAATTTGGCAAATAAACTCCGATACGGATGCACAAGACTTCTTATTTACCCATCTAATACTACACTACATACAAGCTGATGTCCGTAAAGTATATTAAGATTTCATTCGGATAGTAAGTATCGTACATAAAATTAAAAGTCTACTTCAATTTTCTGAAAACAGCCATGAAATAGTGTAACGTGTTTGCCTAACACATATGATTTTTCTCTGGGTCTAGGGCCCCCTCAGATACCTTGCTGAGGAATTTGATTGTTGACTAAAACTTATTTACATATGCAAAATATACAGATATCGGGTGCTTCCCTAGCACACAAATAAACGAAATAATCAATTAAACCGCCTCTTAATCAGTTGGGCTTCTATCTCTGAAGCGACTTCTAGAAGCGCCCAAAGTGACAACTAAAGCGCCAGCACGTCGCTTCTCCCAGAAGCGACAGGTTACTTCTACCTGTATACGGACTGTCTTCTTATGCAACGCTCACGTAGACTGTTACATACTAGGTAAACTCTGTTCTGCACATCGCAAAGCAATAATGACTTATGAACAGACTTACCGCTGTTGTCTATTTCTTTGATAATACCGCACTTCTCCGCTGGCACTCTATCAGTAACTGTAGCAGAAACTGACTTTATCGAGTCTCGACGCCTTATATATACTATGAGTATATCACGTGACATACCCACTCGGAATGTCTGGGAACTCGGCGTTTTACGAGCTCAGGGTCCCTTCGGAACGCCCTGTCTCCTTCCCTTAATTGTATATTTCCGTTACATTACCCACGCCTCAGATTCAAGCGTCCTCGCTTGCACAGGAAAATAAAACAAAGAGGCATATAATAGACAATTTTTCTTATTTACAATGATTCAAATACTGTCAATTCCTTTGACAAGGTAAACTGTATATACATATATTACATCAATAACCAGTCACTTAACAATTCGTGAGTCTATCGATTGTCTAACTCATATTATAGCTCTTCTTTCTTTCAACGACTTTGATCTTAACCCCATTCTCCCACTTGGTGGTTATGGTTTTAGTGGAGTACACATAAAGGGTTGGCTCGGTCTGTGTAGTCGCGTTCACGGTGGATTTCTTTGCAGACTTCTCCAATTCATGCACCACCGGTTCTGACTGATGAATCTCTTTGCTCTTCATCTGGGAACCTGTATAGAGAACTGGCTGAGTTCTCTTCCGAATGATTCGTCCTATCTCTAGGTCCTCAGGTGCCTTCTCTATTTCTTCAGTTTCCCTAGAGTCTTCTTCATCACTAGAGCTACATGGACCCAACACATCTAACAATTCTCCAGGATCCTGACATTCCCAATCACTCTGGTTAGACTCCTTCTCCATATGGTCACTACCAGGATTCGCTGCTGGAATATCTTCACCAACTACAACATCAGCTGCTTTTGTAATCGTGCTCGGCTTTTGCTTCTTAGCAGGGGGTGGAACAGTTGCTGAACCGTTATGAACTTTCATGTGTTTCACAAGGTAGCTGTTCTTCTTGAACCTGGCTCCACAAGTTACACATTTAAATCTCTGTCCTGAGCATAAAATAACGTGGTCCTGCCATGGCTCATCAATGGCTTTGTCACAAAAAGGACAGTCAGGCTGTTTAGCTTTGGTAAACTTTATATCAGGCATATCTGTAATCTACAACAAACAAACAAAAAAAAATGGGTTAAAGCTCATTCAAATTCTCTTGAATCTTTGTCATCTTTAATATAAAAATATTAAAGCAACATAAATAACCTGTCTAGCAAAGATCTACTACATAATCTGATAAATAAGCAGGAGCCCGTCTGCTTCTACTAGATCTTTGGGGCTTCTGATCGATCACAGGATCATTAACACCCTCTCTATCAATGCCTAACTCTTCAGACTCATCTTGTTGTAACGTGATACTTTCATTCTGGTCGACATCACCAGAATCACTTAGTTCTACCTCACCAGACAGAATCTGAGGTTTAACCAATCTCGTTCTGTCTACATGTATCACTTGTGGCGACCCTTTACTTCCACAAGATACTTTGTACGTAAATTCTGAACATTTTTCTAGGACTTCGAAAGGTCCTTGCCAAAAGCTTGTTAACTTCGGCGAAGTACCCATACGTCTGCGAGGAAAGAATACGTAAACGTGGTCTCGAGGGAAGAATCTCTGCCATCGTAACTTCTTGTCATGGTAGCGTTTTTGACGCATCATTTCCCCTCTAGTATTTTCTCTCACAATACGGTGTGCTTCCTCCAGTCTCTCTTGAAGCAACCAGGCCCATCTATTCTGTGGAATTGGCTTTCGCTGTACTTCCATTTCGTATACGAGGTCTAGAGGCGTTGTCGCTTCTCTACCAAGCATAAGGTAGTTTGGAGAGAAGCCAGTGGTGTCATGCTCCGCTGACCTATATGCCATCATGACATACGGCAACTGTTCGTCCCAATCTGTATGATTTTTGTTCACGCAGGAACTTAACATGGCTTCTAGAGTTCGATTAAACCTTTCCACCATACCATCCGACTGCGGATGGTAGGGTGTAGTGCGAGTCTTTTCAATTTGCAATAGCTCGCAAACCGAATGGAACAAATCACTCTCGTATTGACGGCCTTGATCTGAGTGTATTGTATAGGGTACTCCGAATCTAGTGATGACCTGTTCAACCAGAATCTTTGCCACAGTTTTTGATTCCATATTTGGCATCGGAAAACATTCAGTCCAGCGAGTAAAATAATCTGAAACTACCAGTATGTATCTGTTTCCAGATTCTGTCAATGGCAGTTCCCCCATAATATCTGTTGCTATTCTATCCATGGGGAATCCATTCTGAACAATTTGCATCGGCGCTTTCTGGCTAGTAAATGATGGCTTTCTTCTGGCACAGATGTCACATCCATTTATATACCGACGAACATCTTTGTTAAGCCCTGGCCAATAAAATTGACTTCTTATCTTGGCGATGGTCTTGTTTATACCTAGGTGACCTGCAGTACGTTTGTCGTGGTATTCCTTTAGAATATGCCTTCTCTCAGACATAGGCACAATTATCTGGAACTTTTCCGTCTTTGTCTCTTGGTCTATGGTCTTTCGATAAAGTAAATTGTCCTGAATGGTAAGTAAACTTAGCTGTGACCATAGAGAACGTAGAAATGCACTTTGACTGGCAACTTCTCTAAATGATGGTTTCTTTTCCTGATCCATCCAACGTTTTACAAGAACAATTTCTTTATCTTCTCTTTGGACCCTATGAAGATAAGATTCTTGAATAACTGGGGCGTCGACTGTTGCAGTTCTTACTATTGGATCCTCTTTTTCCTTATCCCAGCCTACTTGGAATCCACATTGCTTACACGGAAGACGACTAAGTGCGTCAGCGTTTTGGTGTAACTTGCCTGGTCGATGTTGGATCTCTATGTCATACGTGTACAGCACTTCAAGCCAGCGAGCAAGCTGACCCTCTGGATTTTTAAAGTTGGTCAACCATCTCAGCGAGCTGTGGTCCGTGCGCAAAATAAATTTACGTCCGTAGAGGTAATGCTTAAAATACTTGGTAAAATACACTGCTGCCAACAACTCTTTTCTCGTCACGCAGTATTGCCTTTCAGACTTTGTAAAAGTCTTGCTGGCGTAGGCAATCACACGTTCTTTACCATCGTGCACTTGTGATAATACTGCTCCCATCGCAAAGTTACTTGCGTCTGTGTCCAATACGAACGGTTTACTAAAGTCAGGATGAGCAAGGATGGGGGCACTTGTCAGTGTAGCTTTTAACTTTTCGAAAGCACTTTGGCAATCCTCACTCCAAACGAAGGATTTGCTTTTCTCTGTCTGTTTGTGAAGGGGTTTTGCTATGCTCGCAAAGTCTTTCACAAACTTCCTGTAGTAGCTACATATACCCAGGAATGAACGTAGCTCACTCACATTGGCTGGCACTGTCATTTCCTTAATCGCCTCAATCTTCTTTGGATCCGTAGTAATACCCTTCTCGGAAATTATGTGTCCGAGATATTCTACCGACTTGCAAAACAAGGAACACTTCTTGGTCTTCAGTTTCAACCCTGCATTTGCCAATCGGTCGAACACTTTGCTCAGGTTCTCCACCATGCCCTCAAATGTTTTACTAATGACGATGATATCGTCCAAGTAAATCAAACATATTTCCCAATTCAACCCTGCAAGGACTGTCTCCATCAATCTCTCAAATGTCGCTCCGGCATTGCACAAGCCGAAGGGCATCACTTTAAATTGATATAATCCTTTTCTTGTGGCAAAAGCAGTCTTTATTTTGTCACTGGACTCCATTTCCACCTGCCAGTATCCCATAGCCAAGTCGAGAGTAGAGAACCACGAAGCACCACTTAGACTATCTAACATGTCGTCGATTCTCGGAAGAGGGTAAGCATCTTTCAAAGTAACCGCGTTTAATCGCCTATAATCGATACAAAATCGAGTTGATCCATCCTTCTTCTTAACTAAAACGATACCCGAGGCCCACGGACTAGACGAAGGTTCAATTACATTTCTCTCAAGCATATCGTCCACCAACCTATCTGCTTCTTCTCTCATGTGTACTGGTAATCGTCTTGGTGGCTGTTTTATTGGGTGTGCGTCTCCCGTGTCGATACAATGCTTGACAACATTTGTTCTGCCAAGTCCATCATCTGAACCAGCAAACAGAAAAGCATATCTTGATAACAGTTTATCTACTTCAGTCTTTTGTTTTTGGTTTAAGCACGTTTTCGACTTTTCACTTAAGACCTGCAGCTCTCTTGAAAAAGGTTTCTTAAAACTGCTATCTTTATTTTCTCCTTCTAATATCTTTACCACTGGGCTAAGCTGTCCCATATTAGTTCCCTTGTAAATCGTCTGTGCATCGGTCGAAAGATTCATGACTCGTATTGGAACCTTATTATGATTGCTCACCAGAGTTCTGCCAACTAAACCTTTATTTGAATCTATCAAACAATTCCTTGGCTCTACAATACCATATCCACTAGGAAGGTTCTTGCCCTCTGGTATGCATACATCACAGCGTGTAATCATCTCACTTCTTGGCGGAATAGTGAATGACTCTGAAGCCACCACCCGATAACATCCTAGCATACCTTGAAGTAATAAAAAATAATGTTCACCATTTATTGAAATTACTTTCTTTGGGACGTCCAACGTGCAATTTTGCTCATTCATGAAATCCAGACCCAGGATTCCATCAACTGTTATATCAGCGACCACCACTGTTCTCACAAAGTTACTCGAACCAATGGTTAAATTTAAGGTAGCTTTGCCAAAAAGTTTTAGAGGCCTACCTTCAGCAGACATTATGTCTTGGTGCATATTATCCAAAACAAGATTTTGATGAACCTTTTGTATTTCACCGAAGACATTCTTTGCAATGAGCGTAACGGTTGCTCCTGTATCGATCAACATTTTTGTGTCTACATCTTCTATTTTAGCTGAGAGATACATTCCAGCCTCACTGGGTCTATTGTAAGCAATTGGCTGCAGCTTACGTTGTGGTCTAACTGTCTTAGCAGAACCAGAACCATGACCCGGTGCTTTAGAGTTTTTGCCAAACTTCTTTGTTGTTTCGTTTAGCTGCTTCGAAGGACAATGTTTGCTTATGTGTCCTTCTTTACGACAATTGTAGCACTTTATTGTTCTTGGGGGTTGCCGTGGCTTCTTGTTATTGCGATCCGTCCAGTTCATTGAGCTAAGTGACTTACTCTTCATTTCACGCATTTCTGTCTTAAGTTCCATAACAGAACTTTGCAAATCTCTAAGAGTTTTGGTCAGCTCGTCGGTATTTATCTGGGATTTGAACTGAGCATTATCGTAATCTGTTTCTGTAACTACACGCAAGTGTGACTTGTATTCCGATCTTCGGGTGTCAGCTCTGACAAAGGCTTCTAATTCAACCGCTAGCCTTATAGCGTCGTTCAAACTCTGGGGTCTAGCTTGTTTAATTCTAAGACGCATGTCTGCATCAACCAAAGCATCGATAAACTGTTCCTTAGATAAAGTCTCCTGAACGTCGTTTGGTGCTGTAGGATAGGCGAGATGTGTTAGCCTCCGGGTTGACTGTCCTAATTCTGGAAATGTCTCAGTCGCTATCTGTCTACGCTCTGGTAGTTGAACTCTGTATAGTTCTGTCTGATTTGCAGGGGCAAAACGATCTTCAAGCGCCTTAATCAGTTCATCGGAGTTCCTTCCATCATCTCTACTCAAATTCCCAAGCTCTCCCCGTGCTTGTCCCCGAGAGAGACCGCTAAATAAAGACCTTTTTCTTTAGCACTCCAACCATTCAATGAAGAGCACGCCTCAAAGTGTGATTTATAATCAAGCCACGATCCAATCCCGTCATACGTAGCTGGTTTAATATAATTAGATGGCTTCTTTACAGAATTCAGTTCCTTTGGTTTTGCTTCGTCAGTCTTGGTATTTTCAAGAAAGCGCCGTAGTCTGACAGTTACACCTGGTTCATCCTCTCTGGCAACGATAGGTGTGTCGCTTCTTAAAATGGGCTCTTGTTCTAAATTGTCAATTCTTGGTGTTTCACGGAGAACTTCACTCTGGATTCTGGCCGAAGCTTGGTTAACATCTTCTATAGGACTTTGAGTCATTATTCCAGAGTGGCTTAGGGCCGTGGTTGTTCTTATACTAGCTGGAGTAGACGTTCTCTGACCATGATTGTCCGAGGATCATCAGAATGCTCGAGCGTCTTCCTTCCCAACCGTGTTATTTCGGCTTCCAACCTAGCTATTTCTTCGTCTAAGCTCGACATTTTTTTTTAAAGCAACGAAACTTTACAAATAAAGAAACATAAGAAATATATGAAATTTACTTCTTTTTATTTTTTAAAATTCAATCAAGCAACCAAATCAAGTCCCAACGTGGGCGCCATTTTCTGTAACGTGTTTGCCTAACACATATAATATATGATTTTTCTCTGGGTCTAGGGCCCCCTCAGATACCTTGCTGAGGAATTTGATTGTTGACTAAAACTTATTTACATATGCAAAATATACAGATATCGGGTGCTTCCCTAGCAAACAAATAAACGAAATAATCAATTAAACCGCCTCTTAATCAGTTGGGCTTCTATCTCTGAAGCGACTTCTAGAAGCGCCCAAAGTGACAACTAAAGCGCCAGCACGTCGCTTCTCCCAGAAGCGACAGGTTACTTCTACCTGTATACGGACTGTCTTCTTATGCAACGCTCACGTAGACTGTTACATACTAGGTAAACTCTGTTCTGCACATCGCAAAGCAATAATGACTTATGAACAGACTTACCGCTGTTGTCTATTTCTTTGATAATACCGCACTTCTCCGCTGGCACTCTATCAGTAACTGTAGCAGAAACTGACTTTATCGAGTCTCGACGCCTTATATATACTATGAGTATATCACGTGACATACCCACTCGGAATGTCTGGGAACTCGGCGTTTTACGAGCTCAGGGTCCCTTCGGAACGCCCTGTCTCCTTCCCTTAATTGTATATTTCCGTTACAATAGCATCAACGTGAGTATTGTGGCGTTTCCGGTTGGCGGATCTAAGCTACTGACAAATTTTAATGAAACTGACAACAAACAATCTTTTATTTATTTCATAAAATTTCATCACTGAATTATTCAATCAAAACTTGATTTAATTGATATCAAAGAAATAAGTTGTGGTAACCAATTCAATGGCGAAAAGTGTAAATTATTTTCGTCAATCGCCGATCTCAATATTGACGGAAGCTTCTAGAACATCACGTCCCTTTTGCTACATTGTTTTAATCAAGAAATAATTATAAATATTTTAATTAATGGGTTATTTGATTAAATAGTTTTACAACAAATGATGTTATATAAATTAGAATACAATAAAAACAATAGTTTTGTAAAAACGAGCAAAATATGCTTGAAATTTATCAGAATCATATTGTAAACTAATATTTATTGATACAATGATTATATAAGTAGACATGGTACATGGTTACTCAGCAGTGGATAGTGTGTATCCGAAGATTTGAAAACAAAAATTTGAACTAGACAGATTAATCTTGATGTATATTAATAAATTGATCTTTAGAATAAAAGCTGATTTCTATAGATTTGATGAAACTAAATTCTATGCATATTGTTTACGCACTTCTCTGTTCTGCTCTGTCAACAATGATAACCTTGACTTTAACATTGGAATTTAATGTTTACATGTACTACCTGTGATACTTGTATAACCGGTTTTGTTCCATTGATAAATTCATCCATTGATAAATTCATAACGTAAATTCCATCGTAGTAATAGCATCCTACTATGTCCATCTGTTTCAATATTTCTTATACAAACGTTTTATCGACTTTCAAAATTAATATATAAATAATACTTTATGTACATCAATTTCATTCAATACTTGCAACAAATTTTGTACATCCAAGCAAAAATCAGTTTAAACGGAGAAACACATTGTACATTGCTTTAGTATTGATATAATGCTTGTTTCTACTTATACTTTGTTTGTAAAGTAACTTGTTATCGTTTATATAATTGTTTTAAAATGTACATATTATGTAATATGTATTTGATTTCTTGAATAAATTATTTTAAACCAAAAAAAAAAAAAATGTCAATCTGACAGCAAGGTATCAAAAGATGACGACGAGTTTGTAATTATAAATGAGTATTTAAAAACAGGAAATACTTATATCGAAAGACTTAATTATATACGGTATATATATACATGTATATGTTTTTGTTATAAGTTTATCGGCAAAAACTGTATTTTTCGTTAAAAAT
>NW_026929074.1:0-36836 GCF_032062105.1 Saccostrea cuccullata | reverse complement strand
AATAGGAATCAGACCAGACTCTCGCTCGGGCAAAGTCTCGAGAGTGAGAGTCTGGGGAAAACGAGACTAAGACAAAATTGGTTCTTTACTTCGGGTTCGGGGAACAATTTTCACAATGAAGTACTTCCGGTTCACATTAAAGGTCACTCAAGCGTTTGTAATCTATCCATTCTGTCATCTGTAGAAGATAATTTTCATCAAATTCACGATAATGTGATGGATTCACTTGCCAAAGGAGGGATCTAGGTAAGGTTGTTTATACAGTGCACTCAAATGTCCCAGCTTCCGAACACAGATGGAGAAGAATGCTAAATATGTTGAAGGGTTACCTGGTTTTGCACAGCGTTTCGGATTAAAAAATGCATATGATATTGATGATATCGATTCTAACATTCTAAAACACCAGATCCTGTCTTCAAGCAAAAACTGTGTTTTATGAATGAGTTACGTTGAAAAAGAAGTCATATGGTTACAGTAGAAATATATCGAGCCAGGAAGTATTTAAAAAAAAAAAGATCCCTTCCCTTTCAGAACCTTTCCATTAAGCCAACCCTTCGAACAATCCATACTGATTTTGTGTACATTGTACAATGTGATGTCTATTTTAAATTTTTATCAAAAATGCATTTAGCATGTTTGTTTTTAAATAGAATGTTATTTTGTTAAAATTGAGATAATATGTTGATCGACGATCTAGGCATTAGGGGGAGTGAAGATACCTTTTTCGGTGTAGCATATTTAGATTTTAGACCCATTCCTTCAAAACTGCATTTCACATACATCACATGACGTCGTTTATGAGTTCATACATCGCCAATTTGAAGGCTGAACAGTGTTGATTTTATTGAAGAATGTTTTTTTTTAACCCTTATACTATTCATCGCATATCTGCAAAATATATATGAATCAAATCAAGGCAAGGTTATTTTTTGTTGAACTTTGTTGTCATTGCAGAAAAAATTCTATTGAACAAATGAGCCGTAGTACAAATTTTCTCTTTGCCCAGGCATTGTAACATTAGAGCTAGTAGTTACGAGTGGCGCTTTGTGACTTGCTAAGCTCACTTATAATATAGACCAGTTTACTGTCTAGATAACTTGTTTCATTGTATGGGCATTGTAGCTAAATAAACAAGGTGGATAACTCAGTGAATAAATTTACTATGAACAATGCAGAGTATTCAAATTTCAACTTCTCATGTAAATTCAAAGCGAGAAGAAAACATTGAGAATATGAGTTTTCATCTTGATATGGATTATTGTTTAGGTTTTAAAAGGCATACAAAATCTCAAAAAGTTTGATACAATTAACTTGGTTGTTGTTATTTTCAGTGTAGCTGCTTTTTGCATACTTAATCTAAACCATTTGGGAGCAGATCCACACCAATTTGGTACATTGCATATTCTAACTGTGGAAAAGGGCTCTTAATCCGAGACACAGTTCAAAAACTTATTCTTACTATCCTGTCGTGGATGGCCACTATAAATGGTACAGCAGCATTTTAGTTTTAAGTTTTATATGATGGAGAAAACCTTCAGTATAAGACTGGTATACTTCTCCAGGCTGCAGTTTACCTGCCATAGATTTGGTGTCTGAAACCTTTAATATATATGTCCTTGTGCGAACTATAGTGTCAAAATGGATAACTTCTAAATCAGTTTTAGGAGTGTGCTTTGAGGAAGCTGAGTCGTTCAAATCTGTGTTTTTGGTTCCAGCTCTCCATTCCTGGTACAAACTGACAATGCAGGAAGAAGTTATATTGGGAGTTCGAGTTGTATGTCCATTTATTATTATTCTGTTGCTCTATTTACAAGGGCTGTATCACACTATTCACAGGCACTTGTTTAGTATACGAGGTACCCCTACTTATTTGTATGCGTTTGTGTGGTAAAAATAAGAAAGGGTGCCCAGTATACAAAAAAGTGCCTTTGGGCTGTATAGTAAGAGCTATTTGTTCCCTGGGAAATTTCTCTAAAAAAATCTTCAAGATAAACGGGACCAAGATTAGGGGTATTAATTTGCAAATATTCTAAATAAGTCAGAACGAGATTCAAATTGGTCCAAATCTCATGGCCTTCAGGATAGGGTTGGGCCAAAATTGGATATCAACTGGGGAAAGTTATATTGAAAAAAATCTTTCTTTCCTGAACAATAAGGCCATGATTGGTGATATTATTACAAGTTAAAATTGTAAGATCAAGTAGGTTCAAGTTTAGGATTTTCCAGGGATAGGATAGGACCACATTAAACTGATTAAAGAACAATGAAGAACGAAAGAAAAAAAATCTTTTCAAGAACAACATTGTCATGATCATGATGATTAATCATATTAATACGTAAGCATCCTCAAATTTGTTCAAATTATATCTATGGTCCATGTAGTTAGGAGATAATATTCAGAAGAGGTGACTCGGGCAAGCTTTTTGGGCCATGGGCCTCTGGTATTTGATTGATGTCTGTGGTTGGTGAAATTTTAAATGTAAAATTGATCAGCTACTTGTAGTTATTTAATGTTATGATAACATGAATAAATAATGGTGACAAGTGGATAAAGGAAATCCAATTAGCTTTTTAAGAATCTTTGCTTTGAGTAGACTTGTAAATACAAATCTCCCCTAAGACCTTTTAGTCCCATTCACGAGAAGATTTAGCTATTTATATAAAGTCCTGTGACAGTGTCCTTTCCTGATGTGGCCCCTGCATTCACGTGATGATAAATAAAGCCCAGGGACAGGAAGTGGTGGCAGAGTTAGGTGGCCACTTGACTTTTGATGAGGAGACTTTTTTCCTGTTTTTAGATAAATCTGAGTACGTTCACACATAATCTTGATTCACAGACCCTCACACAAAAAAGTACCTACTGTGAGTAATGTAACACACAATATTACAATCACAATACTACACACAATATCCCTTTTCTATCTGCTTACTTCTGATGGTGCATGTGTACTAATGCTTAAGTACAATCTCTCTGACTGATCAAAATTTTAATGAATTTTATAAGAAAGGTCACCAGGAGATGAGGTTTCTTCAGGTCCTTGTGTAGCGATCACATGTGAGTGGATCAAAGGATATCAGATTGCCTGAATTTGTTTACCTGTGGTTGTTTACCTGATATTGTTCACCTGTGGTTGTATTAACCTGTGGTTGTTCACCTTTAATTGTATTAACCTGTGGTTGTTCACCTGATGTTGTTCACCTATGGTTGTCACCTTATGTGTGTGGTTGTAATAACTTGATGTTGTTAATCTGTGGTTGTTCACCTGATGTTGTTCACCTGTGGTTGTTACCTTGTGTGTGGTTGTAATAACCTTTAAGTTGTGTACCTCTGGCTGTGGTTGTTATCTTGTTTGTGGTTTACCTGTGGTAGTTATCTTGTTTGTGGTTTACCTGTGTGTGGTTTACCTGTGGTATTTATCTTGTTTGTGGTTTACTTGTGTGTTGTTTACCTGTGGTAGTTATCTTGTTTGTGGTTTACCTGTGGTAGTTTTCTTGTTTGTAGTTTACCTGTGGTAGTTATCTTGTGTGTGGTTTACCTGTATGTGGTTTACCTGTGGTATTTATCTTGTTTGTGGTTTACTTGTGTGTGGTTTACCTGTGGTAGTTATCTTGTTTGTGGTTTACTTGTTTGTGGTTTACCTGTGGTAGTTATCTTGTTTGTGGTTTACCTGTGGTAGTTATCTTGTGTGTGGTTTACCTGTGGTAGTTATCTTGTTTGTGGTTTACCTGTGTGTGGTTTACCTGTGGTAGTTATCTTGTTTGTGGTTTACCTGTATGCGGCTTACCTATCTGTTATACCTAGGTCTCTGGCCACCTCATTCTGTGACCCTCCATCGTACCTGTTTGGAGTGTATTGATTGATACAGTTTGTTCTGTGAGATAATTAATATGTCAGCACCCGCAGTGTAACCAGTAACCATTGATACATGTAGACATTGCATGTTGTCCTCAGGTTCATTCAAACTGTCATGTCAAAGTCAGACTGATCATAGTAAACTATCACAGATAATCACTGAGGACAGACTTCAAACAGAACAGTGTTTTATAGTATGACATAAACTCAATGGAGGAGAATCAGATTCTGGACTCTACATAACATATGATTACTTGGTGATGGTGTGGTGAGGGGGTGATAGAGATGGAGAGGATAAGGGGGGGGGGGGCACCCAATATAAAGCTGTCATTCTATTTTAACTTTTAAGGAGTTGGGGGGATTGACAGACTGGCTATCAATTGTAAGTTATTGAAAAAAAAGTATATAAATGTATTATGTCAACTGATTAGTGAAAAGCAATTTGGAAATTATTTACTTACTTAATTCATCCCCAAAATACGTTTTTTCACCATGTAAAGTTGTTTTATTATATTTTTTTTTGGGAGGGGGATACGATCCTATTTCACAGGTGTATTCCTTGTGAAAAGACCTTTCTTTTGATACCAATAAATTTGACCTCATGACCTTGACCTTTGAGTTTGACTCACTATTACCAGGGCTTTCATCTTCACAGGTGACTGGTGTATTCATTGTGACAAGACCTTTCATGAGGTATAAAAATATTTGACCTTTTGACCTTGACCATAGAGTTTTGCCCAGTTTTAAAAAACTTTAGTCATGACTATAACTTTTTAGCTTTTCATACATGCAGTACTAAGGGCTTTCATATTTTACAGGTGTTACATGTAATTCCTTGTATAAGACCTTCCTTTATGGCTACAAACAATTTTTGACCTTTTGACATTGATCTTGGTGTTATACTTGCATTTGAGAAATTTCAACCCTAGCCATTATAAGCTGCCTTACGGGGCATAAGTATTTCATAAATGCATCCTTTTTTTAAAGAAAAAAGATCATTTATTGTAAAGCATCATCATATTAAAGATCTATCACAAATGCTTGATTAATATTGACATAATGATACATCACCAACCATGGAATGAAACAGTATATATATTGTTGCTTTACTTTTATATATGATCTGTTTCAATGTCATGGACAGATATTTTTCTGTGGGTAAAACAATTTTTTAAATATCTTCAAATGTGCAATATTTGCCATTAATTTAGAGTTTGTTTACCACGCAGCCTTCCTTGAAGCCCTTCTTCCTTATTGAATCTGTATAGTATATATTTCATTCCTCCATGATGGCACTGTGACCCGCATCCTGTCAATTGTAAAGTAATGAAAGAAATTGTGATTGTAATCAGAGATGTAGGTCTTTGTCAAAATTGTACAAAACACCCCAATCCTCAATTTAAAAAGCTTTTTTATTTCATTTCATTTTTGCAATTTTCTAAGCGCCCGGGGTGGTTAATAGGGATTATATGGTAATTAATATACACATTTATAAAAATAACAAAATACTGTAATATAGACACTGGGATTATACCGAATGTATATCTGTTGTGCATAAGGTGACTTAAATTCACATTATGTAACTTGACATGAATTTTCTGTAATTTACTGCAGATTTGTTTACACAGAGCATATGTTGGATTGACACTAAGGGCGTGTTGGTTTGTTAAAGAAAGACCAGGTTAAAGTTTTTGGAACAGCTACTGGTCTCGTGATCGCACATTTCCATTTAACTATAAGCATAACTTAAAATTTACTGTAAGTCCTATATAGATGACTGAACTTGCAGGTATATATTACTGATCTTAGGTGTACGCTACCAGCCAGGTTTGCTCTGAACACTGGATCTGACCTACATTTTCCGCATGAGTGACTGGGTCAAAAGAATGGGTGGACTTAACGCCCTATTTTGGATCTTTTTGAGACTACTCTAACAAGTTGAAAATAAAGTGAATCCAAAATATATTTCAACCACTAGAAAGAGTGACGTATACATGGTTATTTTAGCTAGAACATAATTATGTACAAAAGCAATGCCTTATTGCCATGAATCAAAATTGAAACAACGATACATTAGTGTCGTCTTCCGGAATTTGACATGTACCCGGAGTGGTTTTTAGGTCGCGCTATCAATATTAATAGGAGGCGGGGCTATCGATCGGTGTCATTGTTGACATTTCTCTCTCTCTCCATCTCTCTCTCTAGAAATTCGAATACGTGTTTGGAATATTACAGCGATGTCATTATGATTTTTTTTAAAAATGTGAGGACACGCAAAATTAAAACGGCACCAAACATATAGTGATTTACATCTAGGTCAGGTTGAAGAATACAATGTAACTGTTTCCACGAGAACACTCGCAGGTGGACATCACGTGATGATCGAATTGTAATATTTAACAGGTCAATCGAAGTCGTAACAATGGAAGCGAGAAGTTTGTTTGGAACGTGTTTTTTGTGAAATTAAGTGTGAGCGCACATTTGTCGGCTCTTCTCCTTTTAATATGACATTATTTTGTTCAATATACAACTACAGTTTTCGTAAGAACAGCCGACAAACATGCGCTGACTATGTATTCAGATGATGAAAAATAGGCGACCCTGATTATCTATTGATATTCAACAAATCTTCAGGCACCATGCCTTCGATATTTATTTAGTTTACCTTGGAAAGAGCATTTTAAATTCACATCCGTACCAAAAATACACAGTTAAGATATCGGGGGTTTATATGATGGAAAAAATTAACATTTTATGGAATTTAAATTTGCAGCATTTTTTCTGGCTAGTTAAGTCCACCCATTCTTTTTAGAGGAGGGAAATTCTAGAGTATATATGAACCTTATTTTGATCAAACTTTGCATGGATGATTTATTTAAGGTCATTAACACTTAACCAGGCTTGCTACAGATCCTGGATTTGACCTACTTTTCTAGATGAGTGACCAGGTTAAAGTTTTTAAGGCTGTATGGTTTATTCTGAAGTAAGTACTCGCCTTACCTGAACCAAACTTGCATGGATGATGTATCATTAGGGATGCAAACTACCCCAGTTGCTTCAGATGCTGGATTTGACCTTGAGTGACAAGGTGAAAGTTTTTGGAGCAGATTCAATTCATTGCATTTGCAAGCCATTCTTAGTCCAAACTTACTTGGGTGATGCATTCAGATGAACACTGTCAAACTTGTTTTAGATGCTGGATTTGACTGGATGAGTGATTTAAGTTTTAATTAAGAGAAGTCCATTCCCAAGTAACTATGACCAAATTTCTGAAATGTGTCTTAAATGGATCCTTCAGTAGTTTGTTATTTAGAGTCTGGGGACTTAATCTTACTTAAAAATAACACTCGTTGAGGTAAAATTTGTCTGATTCGAGGTAATCTCTGACTACCTTTATTGTTTTAATACTCACAGACATTTGGTATTAGATAAGATAAAATATTTTATTCAAAGCACTAGAGAGGGAGAGAGAGATAGAGAAAGAGAGAGGTTGCTAATCATGCTAATGGAAACAAATTTAAAGTATAAGTGAAATTGTTTCTATGAAAATGTCATTGTGTGTGATAATTAATAATTTATGTTTCTATAAACGTGTGCCAATGTTTATGATAATTAATAATTAAACATCAACTATGTTTTATTGCTAATTATATGTTTAAAAACTAACATACGCAATACCCTAAATATTTCTATAATTAATTTATTTGAGGTCATAAATTAGAAAGAAAAGTATTAATAAACATGATAAATATTTAAATTAAATTTAATACACATGTTTCATTTTATATTAACACTTTTAGAGATATTATTATATATACAACATGGCCACGTGCTGAACTAAACATGCTGAAATAATTTATAAATATTCTCTTGTACGTGTAGACTCTTTATCTTGTACTTAAAAGGGCATGGATACAGTCATGAATTCCGTTTTATTTTTATACAAAATATTATATACATAATGTAACATTGATTGTTTTTTTTAATGTTTATGAGAGTGGAATTCAGGGTTACGGGTCTAACACCAGAGATGCCTGTTCTAGTAAACATGGCCACAGAACCAAGCAGTTTCAGCTTAAAGCTAGCTTAATGACAAAGTTTTCTTACCCTGAACAACGAATAATTCCCTCAAAAGTGAAAATAAAATGACAGATTTGTGATGGGTGTCAAAATAAATAAAAAATTAATAATTATGAGATAAAAAGAAGTTTTTATAAATTTACTGTTGTGTTGGTCTGGACATGAAATTTGATAAAAATTTCTGTTGTAATAAAATCTTCCAGACTGTGTCCGTGGCCCTGTTAAAATATTGTAACAGTTCAGAAGTGACTGTTTGATGCAGCCCTTTACTTTAATGTATACACAGCAGGACAGGTGTCTGTGAAGGTGGATTTTGAGCTCTTGTCTTAATTTGCATATATCGTATTGAATGTCTGTTGTCATCGCATTAATGTACATATAGTAATTAATCATTGTTTGTTAATGAAAAATGTGTTAATGAAGCGGAGTAGGATTTGAAGGTGGATGTTTTTTCCTCTTGTTTATGATGTCATTTTTAGTCCTCAGATTTTCAAAGAGGCGGTGAGAAATATAGGTCATTTAAGTATACATCTTACCACAAATCATGGGGAAAAAAGGATGTAATTGTCGTGTTAGAAAGTTACGACATATTGTGGATATAAAATTAGGTCATAAAAATGTGGTTAAAACCTGGGAAATTAAAACGTTGATTGGCATAGGGCATTAATTCTGTATGTTCATATTGTCTTGGAGTGGCACCTGTTGAAATATGACACAAGATTTGTTTGAACATCGTTTTTTGTTCTGTTTATTTGGATACTTTCAGGATAATAGTAAGTATAACAGCTTACAATTTATATGAATGAAAAAGAAATGGAGGTGCCAAAATCCTGACTCTAGATTTAAATGTATTAGTGAACCTAGACAATTTCAGTCTTTTGATCTTTTAAAGACAGATAGTCACCTTGGACTACTGCAAAAGAAAATCAATTTGATTGAGGTTTTTCGTTTTTAGGGGGAACAGTTTTTTTTTTAACCTTTTGTCTGGGGCCCTGTTATATGTGCTATTTATCTTAAAACGTCCTTTGTCAATGTTGGTCACCCAACAAAAGCTGATTGAATTCTTTTTTTAGGATTTACAAAAGATTTCAGTGGTTTGTGTGCTAGAAATCAGAATACAAGATATTTGAAAATCTTGTGTATATAAAGGTGCTGTGTCGGGATCTAAGTTTTTTTCTGTTCTATATAAAATACTGGACAGTTTAATTTAGTTGTGACATTGTACACAGTTAATTTTGAGGAAGTTTTGTAGATATAGCCCAGGAAATAAACTCAAAATTATTGTATTTTTTTAATCAAAGGATCCCTGTAAACCTGGAAAGTAAGAGGTTACAACTAGAAAATATTTTATTCATTCTTATTGACCTTATTTATGCAAGTAAGTATAATATATTTATAAAAGCAAGTTTTAGCTAAGGTTAGGAGATGTATAATTACCAATTAATAAATGCTCAGAGTTATAATGTCTTTTAATTGAATGATCAACTCTCAATGAATTAATTTGATAAAGTTGTTTCAAACTACAAGATACTGTCATAAAACCTAATCTAAAGTTTATTTTGTTTAAATGTGTGTAATATAAATATATTATCTTATTTAAAGTTATAGACTTTTTAGTTAGAAACTGGGACAGTTCACAGAGTTAATTATGAAGGAAGCAGTGCTATTTCCTGTTCTAAGGTTCAGCGTTGATACAGCGTAGCCCCTGTCATTTTGAGGGTCTTTGGTCACTTACATCCCTCCCCCTGCTGGAAACTTGTGCACAAGGTGTGTTTTTTATTCAGGTAAATTTTAATCTGGAATTGCGGACATGTGTATTTCATTTATATAACTGTCATTTCTCAGTCCACCCTGTATAAGCATGGAGAGAGAAAGGTACAAAGATAAATGATATAGTGTAGCTTGACTCATAGATATAAAACTTAATGCAGTTATGTCACAGTGGTGATCATTAATCACATACACCAAGGTGTGCTCAATGTTTTCTTTACCTGAATATCAGAACGGAAATAAACTTTTAAATTTGTTCAATAAATAAATAAGGTACAGTTTATAGGTGCCTGAGTGGGTCACATGCTATTTTATCTGGTTTTTTTTTTTGGCATGTCATTTACTGACACACCTTATGAAATTTTATAACTTTTTAAAGAAACTCTGATTTGGAATCCTGGAAAGTCTTGTGATTTGACGAGTAGTTGTATTATTGAGAGATAAGATTATATACTCTGAGTCAGACATTTAAAACTAAAAAGGTCACAGAGTAAAAAAGGATTTACAAGTCTGGCCTTTTTTGGATAAAAGGATATCTCTTATAAAAACACAATCCTTGATTAAATGGTGATTTGTTCTTGGAATGGGTGAGTTGGTGGGATTTTGGGGCGTGTTTAGTCATTGAAATGATGAAACTTGAAATTTTCTTTGGGAAAAATGCAGGCATTTCTCTTATATCTGCAAGTGAGTAATTTTTTTTTTTCATTTTATTATGAGTTTGACTCTTAGGTCCTTAAAAAAGTCACATGAGCAAGAAGAGGGTATGATTTACAGCACTTAACCGTTTAGGCTGAGGTGATAAATTATATTATGCCTGTAAATTTTAGTAACTATCTGAAGATGAAGATATCTAAAATTTAAAAGACCAGTTTTTTGGATTGGGTGTAAAGAGGGGTGGGGGTTAGGGGCTGTGATAGGGTAGGGTTGTCTTGGTGCTGGGCTAGGGGGGGGGGTTATGACTTTGATGGGGGGGGGGGGTTGTCTTGGTGCTGGGCTAGGGGTGGGAGTTAGGAGCTGTGATGGGAGGGGGTTGTCTTGGTGCTGGGCTAGGGGTGGGGGTTAGGAGCTGTGATGGGGTTGTCTTGGTGCTGGGCTAGGGGTGGGGGTTAGGAGCTGTGATGGGGTTGTCTTGGTGCTGGGCTAGGGGTGGGGGTTAGGAGCTGTGATGGGGGGGTGTCTTGGTGCTGAGGTGGGGGTTAGGGGCTGTGATGGGGATTGTCTTGGTGCTAGGCTAGGGTGGGGGTTAGGAGCTGTGATGGCGGTGGGGTTGTCTTGGTGCTGGGCTAGGGGTGGGGCCATGGGGGTTAGGAGCTCTGATGGAAGGGGGGGGGGTTGTCTTGGTGCTGGGCTAGGTGTGGGGGTTAGGAACCAGGGAAGAGGAGATGATATTAAATACAGTAAAATTTTATGACCAATCTTCAATAATTATTAGTGCACTGACAATTGTCTATGTCTGATGGAAATGAAAGTGTTAAAGTACAAGCACAAGGTTATAAACATAAAAGTGGTTTAGAAAGTATACTTCATTGTGAATGGGGTTAAACATTACTGAACTTAAATTGTGTAAAGGTGTTACACATAATGATTATTTCAATTGACCTTACACATACGCTGTGGTCTGTCTACTTGTGTAGTTGTCAGGTCTGTTTATCTGCTGTTGAATGGTTGACAGAATCAAAACAAGAGTCAGAGAGAGAGAGATGGAGAGAAAGAGAAGGGGGGTGCTTTACAAATAAAGTGTTAACTAATTTAAAACAGTGAAAAACTTACTTGAGATTGATTTTTCATACACTCTAGGATGTGTTTTTCAATGTGTCTTGGTTTTGCTATGGTAAAGGAAACAGACAGGGTCCTTCATTGCTATTGTCTTTTTGAGTTTCTCATATGTTCTTTTTATTGTTCTATTATCAAAAAAACCCTGAATTGTTCACAAGTAAAAAATGGTTGAAGATGGGGATAAATAAATGAAACAAGCTTGAACATGTTTTAAATGCCAGGATTGCAGTGTCCCATTATAACTCAGTATTTTGGACATATTGTACATGTTGTATAGGTTGTTGTGTAGCAATATTTTGGGTAAAAGAGCAGAATTATTCTGTAGTTCAGTAGTTCCGCAGTGTTATATATATTTGACCTTGGGAGGGGTCACATACTTCAGTGCTCCTGCATTCTCCACACAGCTGTTTCCCATTCAGCCTTAATACTGACCTGTCATCAGCTAACAGGGGGGCGGATCCAGGAAATACTCCAGTGCAGTGATTGGGATAAGCTAGGGAGTAAATGTGACAATGGCACACTCCAAGTCAGTGTCAATGTGACATTTCAAAATTCAATGCGCCAAACAAACTTTTTAATGGGACATTTCCTAGTTACAAACTTGCGATTGATTAGTTGCTGTTAGAATTTCAGTTGACTTTACTTAATTGAAATTGTCAAATTAAAAAAATTTTAAAAAGACATTAAAAGATACAAAATTAGTATATTTAAATTCACAAGTGTCAGAAAATAAATAAGCACTGCAATTTAATTTCAGTTCTTTATTTTTTGTTTCCAATGTTTGACATCTTTAAAATGATTTTAAGCCTGGTTGAGATCTATACGGCTTCCCTCCAATTCATGTTAAATTTTCGTTTTGGTTTTTCCTTCGAGACTACATCATCAGTCTTACCGTCAGATTCATCTCCATTCATTCTGTCCACATGTTATACTTCTTCCGTCGAAGTTCAGAGTCATTTTCTATCGATTAACTTGAATTATATTTGTTAGGATTGTTAAAATTAAAAAAAGTCTGCCCTTTATCAGTACGAGGTATTTCTTAAGCAGCATGCTGCACTCCTGACACCAGTTTATTTCGTGCGCGTTAGCCAATCAGAAAACATGTAACTGTTTAATTAGATACTGGAGAAAAGAAAGTCATAAGAACGCTTTAATTGAACGACATTTAAATACTGTTTTTTCAAGCGTAAATTGACAGCGATTGTTGTGAAAAAGACTACAAGCGCTTGGGGGAAAGCTCAAAGTTTAAAAGTAGGTAGTGCATGATTATATATGCGCCACGATGGCGCAGCGTTTTTAATTTCAATGTGACATTTTAAAATTTAATGCGACTATGGCGCAGGGCGCGTGCTTATCCCAATCACTGCTCCAGGGGTGTTCAATCTAAGCTCAGACCAGTGAAGGATGGAGCTCTATGCTCAGACCAGTGAGGGATGGAATATGTGTCTGAGTTTTAGTGGTAATCATGGTAATTAATGAGCAGAATTTACCTTGGATTTATCAATTATTGAAATTCAAGGATTATGATCATGTCAGGCAATTTTTTCCTACAAAAAAGTCAGTAGTAATTATGTATACATTAAGTCACTCCAAAATAATAGCTGTCTGCAGTTTTGCTCACCTTGGGACAATTTTAGACTCAAGAAAGCTTTTCTGAATTAATTCATCAAATTGTCTGAAATTGTTTTCATGTTTTCGCAATTCAATTCTTCTCTTCAAAATCACTATGCTATAAAAAAAAACTTGGCATAGAAGTATTAAGGTATGTTCAAATGAAGGATCATATGCCCTTTACAAAGTGGAGATAACTTAGATGGCAAAAGTGGGGTCAATTAAAATTTAGTCAAAAAAAGATAATATGGGAACTTTTTAACAGTGTGTCATTTTAGGGTCTTTGATTATGTTCTTTTGTCTAGCTGACTCTTAAGTTCTCCAACAATATGTTGGAATTCCAATAGGCACCAATGGTGGTCTTTTATAAGCCAATCTGTTGGAATTCCAATAGGCACCAATGGTGGTCCTTTATTAGCCAATCTAGACACCAATGGTAATTATTAGCCAATCTAGACACCAATGGTAGTCCTTTATTAGACAATCTAGACACCAATGGTAGTCCTTTATTAGCCAATCTAGACACCAATGGTGGTCCTTTATTAGCCAATCTAGACACCAATGGTAGTCCTTTATTAGCCAATCTAGACACCAATGGTGGTCCTTTATTAGCCAATCTAGACACCAATGGTAGTCCTTTATTAGCCAATCTAGACACCAATGGTAGTCCTTTATTAGCCAATCTAGACACCAATGGTGGTCCTTTATTAGCCAATCTGTTTTTGTATTCCAAACAGCAAAATTCATTAAAAGAACTTCTACATGATAGTTTTTCCATTGTCAATTTTCTTTATCTATAAAGTAAAACTAGTAATATTCCACTCTCACCTTTACATTGTGTTTGTATCTCTCAGCTTATTCCATACTCACAGGAGCATTCTGTGAGTTCAATAAATTTTTAAACCAAGGCAGGTTACTGAAAAAAAAAGTTGATGTAATAGGGATCATTTTTGCAATAAATCTACAAGGGTGTGCAATTAGAAAAATCAATTACTAGCCCACGGGCTAGTGGCAGCTATAAAGTTACTAGCCCTAAGTGAAAAGTTACTAGCCCAAATAAAGGGGCAAAAATTAAAATAAAAAACTATAGTTGAAAAGAAATTAATTGTTGAAAAAGTCAGGGTACTGAGGTCATTCTTTTTAAAATTAAAGTTTAATTCTCACTATGAAATTAAATCATGTATAAATTATAATGAAAGAAGATTAAAATTAACTTAAATAATTATCTTCCCTTTTACTGAACAATTGCACACTAGTTAATTCATTTAGACTGAAATTTAATTCATTTTGTTTTCATCTTTTAAAAATCATTAAATACACTATAAATATATTTTATGTGAGTCATAAAACATTTATCTTTCAGTTGATTGAGTGATCGTAAATAATTTAATGAGATATCTGCATGTATTTACTATATACGAAAGGATAGAGGAAATTCGGATTAGGAAAAAACGATCGTTTTTGGAAGTAAATAAGTCAGGTAGTGCTGCAAAACAGATAAGATTATGGAGATTATTGAGAGTAGGAGCATGTTGTCAGAAAAAAATCCCTGGTTGGGAATTTGATAGCAAAAACGAGTAAAAATAAAGGTTGTGCTTTTCATGTAGTGCGTGTGTAGTTATAATTTTTACTAGCCCAACGGGCTACCTCCATGCAGAAAATCGCTAGCCCGACCCCAAAAAGTGGTAGCCCCGGGCGTCGGGCGATGCTAATTGCACATCCCTGAGTCTATGGTTTTTTTAAGTGTCCTAATGTTTGTAAATACAGTGTTTGGATGTGACTGCAGATATCAAGGTTTCTTATCAGCCTTTAATAAGCCAAAAAATAAATTTATTCCTAATTTGACAACAGAGCTGCTTTGTATTCACCAGATTGACTTAGCTCTGAAATATTGTTGTCGGTAGGACGTGAGTTGATCGAGAGGGGTCATGTTTGATCATGGTGTAATTATCCTCATCTTATACATCATGTAAAATAGGAAAATCCAAATATTTGTTTTGTAAGACATTCAAGGTGAATTATATTAACAACATTTAAAATGTTTATAAATTAAAGACTTTAATTGCCTCTTTATTTGTTGAGATTTAGAAATTAATATGGAAAATTTAGGTTTTTGATCTGGAAGTCAATACAGTGGAGCCTCATTTATCCGGACGCTTTGGTTCCCAGTCAATTTGTCCAGATATGTGAAAATGTCCGGATACCTGAATTACCAGTTTAACAAGACAAAATAACGTTAAAAAATTCCATTCCCATGAAAAATTGTCCGGATACAGAAGCATCCGGATATATGGCATCCAGATATCTGAAGGTCCACTGTAGATAGATATGAATATACTTTAAAAAAGCATACTCAGACCTTGAGGTCATGATGCAAAGTTGATGTGCTTTTCTTTGAAGTCAATATTTCTATGGATCAACCCCTTTTCCGATTGGCTTGTTGTGAACAGCCAATTGTCAGTTAAGTTAGTCTGTAAATTAGAGTAGATGCTGTTCTTGTATGCAGTGCATCTTGGGAGGTCAGTATTGAGGTCTGATAATTAGAATTTAATGGAAGTTGTCAGATGTGTAACTGCGAGAGAGTCACGTAGTCAAGCTAATTTCATTGATCTATTAAAGTCATATAACATTTCCTTTTAAATGTCATGTGTATTATTTATATATACTTTTTTTAAATGAAAACAAATGCAATTTCATTAAATAATAACATTTGTTAAATATTTTTTAACATGATTTAAGAAGTAACAATATTGGTTGATGAAATACTCATGTAGGAATTACGTGACATTACTCATTAAATTGTAACAAGTTTTTCAAAAAAATTCAGTTTGTGACCTAAATGATTCATAGTTCTCAGCTTTGATTACAAGTTATAGTAATTGATAAATGAGACAATTTAAAGAAGAATGACCACATTTTGTATGAGATGTTCCAAGACATTTAATCATGGGGGTACAAATGTGAAAATTTTATAAGACTGTTTCTAAGTTTTTAAGGAGCATTTAGTCACATTTGAGATAACATCAAATGAAAATTGTTTCACAAAAAAATTGAATTTCATGTTTAATTTTGAGATTTTTTAAATTAAATGATATTTCAAAGAGTCATCCTTCCTAGCTGAGGATCGGATATCCTTAAATATTTTACTTTAAATTTTCAAATGCCTGTTATTTTCTTCAGCCAGGATATAGGACTCGATCGGGATTCAAACCTGAGTCTTCTTTTATAATCTCCTGCTTTAAGTGCTGAACTGAGCTTATAAATCTGGCCATCAGCAATCATTTAATCCATCAGAAAATCAAGTTTATATTATTTTGATATATCATGTATTGCTTGCATTGCAATATGATGTATATATATATAATGTAACTCCATACCTTACACTTTAATAAATGCATGTCTACGAGAAAACCATGCAGAATGCTATGAAAGCATTCAGTTTTTCAAAATGTCTTGAAACTTTGCATACTAAGTGAGATCAAGGCCACTTTAATTTACTTACTGGCTAAGTTTGGTGACATCATTTGATTGGTTACCTTGTATACAGGGATAATTAGTTTATTGGCGGGAAATCTCTATAATACCCACCATTGAAAAATCTTGTATCAGTCAAAAACAATATATTTAAAAATGGCTGTCGCTTATAGAGACAAAATGGTTACATTATCGATATCATGTAATGCTTCATTGTTAGACTACCAAAATAGGAAAAAGGTGTGTCAGTTACCTTTGACTTTTTAAAAAATAAAAAAAAAAATAAAAAGGGGAGGCAGTCCTCAAGTGCCTGTGCTTTAAGTCACCTTTGAAGGTAAATTGTTTTATTTTTTAGCTCACCTCAATGAAGTTGAGATGAGCTTATGCTATACCCCTGGCATCGGCATCAACGTTGGTGTCCCAGTTAAAGTTTTTGGAGCAGGTCCATTCCCAATTTAGTAACTATAAGCCCTACCAGGACCAAACTTGCATTGGTGTTGCATCTAGGGATGGACGCTACCAGACAATTGCTTCTGATGCTCTAATCTGACCTACATTTTCCAGAAAAGTGACCAGGTTCAAGTTTTTGGAGCAGATCCATTCCCAAGTAACTACCGGTATAAGCCCTACCTGGAACAAACTTGCGTGGATGATGCATCAAGGAATGGACACTACCAGACAATTGCTTCTGATGCTCTAATCTGACCTACATTTTCCAGAAAAGTGACCAGGTTCAAGTTTTTGGAGCAGGTCCATTCCCATTAACTATAAGCCCTACTTGGAACAAACTTGCATGGATGATGCATCAAGGGATGGACACTACCAGAAAATTGCTTCCCTTACAGAAATTTCTGATAAGTGACTTATAAGTGATTTATTCTTTTACTTATAAGTTGTTTATTCTGGACTTACACTTCACTGATACATTTAACTTATAAGTGACTAATATATTACTCATTAGGATTTTATATGCAAATGAGCTGCTTGACCTATAAGTGACTTATAAGCAAGTATTAGCCACTTATGCTTTATGCAAGTATAGTCACTTATAAGTGACTATAAGTGACTTATAAGTCAAGCATTAACCCTTCATACTTTATCAAGTATTAGTCATCTATAAGTCACTTATAAGTGAAGTACAACACTACCTGTAAGATCTTAATTTAGAACAGAACTTCCAACCATGCAGGGGTTGCATGATATGTTCAAAGCTATTTTTTACATATATACATGTATCTGCACTTAAGATGAAATAATCAAGTAAAAATTTTATGGAAAAAAATCACTTTCATATGACATTTCTTTGATGATGCAAACTTAACATATTAATTCAGTTTACAAACAAAAATGTTGAACAAAAAGGCAACAAGATTTAATGACCTTGAGGCTTCTTCAAATTTATGAAATCTGAAGCAGCTGAGTCAATTGATTCAAAATTTCAGGCAAAGGTAGTTAAAATAGAGAGATTATGTAAATAGAACCTACTTGTTGTACCTGATGGGAAGGCATACTCAAAATAAATCTAAAATCTCCAACATCCTTTCACAGACACAAACTTGGTTTCAAATTCTTGTTGCTGATCTCTGCAGAGACAAACTTTCTGATTGGCTAACTTGAATACCCATAATGCTCCTTGAGAGAAGTCTAGTATAGGGTAAAAATTCTAAGTCCACACTTATTCTTCGCTCATACCATACTGATCTTCACTTATAAGCGAGGTACAAGTGAAATATTCACTGATATGTAGCTCATCTTTACTTATAAGTGAAGTATTAATGAAATTCGTTCCTCATTTATACTTACTTTGACTTATAGTACACTTATAAGTAAATTTCAAAATTTATAAGTGACTTATGAGTTGCTAATAAGTGGATTATAAAACACTTATAAGTTTCTATTAGTTTTTTCTGTAAGGGTTCTGATGCTGTAATCTGACCTACATTTTCCAGAAAAGTGACCAGGTTCAAGTTTTTGGAGCAGGTCCATTCCCAAGTAACTATAAGCCCTACCAGGAACAAACTTGCATGGATGATGCATCAAGGAATGGACACTACCAGACTTGCTTCAGATGCTGGATCTGACCTAGCTTCTGGAACAGGTCAAATCCCTAATGAACTTTAAGACCTATTTTAACAGAACTTGCTTGAATATTGTTGTCAGGATAAATACTGACTGTTAAAAAAATATGATGTGAGATCTGCATTGACTTAAGCTGATAACATTTGTCGAGAAGAGCTTCGTAATCTTTGATTATCTATGTTTTATTAGATAGAAAATAAAATGATAGGAAAATATTTACTTTTCCAATGTCTTTGTCCGAGATAAAATTACAAAAAGTACAAAAAGTAAAATTGTACTTTATTTCTACCTAACTGTACTAGTTCATCTCTAGGCCTGGTTAAAAAATCACATATTTGGCGGAACAAATAGAGACAAAAGCAGGGAGTGCTGTAGCATGTGAATTTGTGGAATCAAGAGCATGTAAATATAAGGAATAACTGTCAGATTTTTTGATTTCATGATGATGGTCAATGGATTGGCTTGGACATTCCTTCTTTAAGGTGTAAAAAGGTGCAACTGTATCACATTACAAAAGTCAACGTCATTTAAATATGGGCAAATGGATGTTTGAGGTCAATTAAAATAGTCACTTGTCAGGAAAAAGTACATGTATATTTATCAGATCAAACATCCAAAGCAAAGCTAGCAGAGTACATCCCTAGCATGCATAATCCATGCCAATCATCACATTACATAGGAATGGAGCGCAAAGCGATGCTCGTCATTGTGAGCTCTTAAAGCAACGCTTGGGCGAAGAGAAAATTCAGACTACTGCACATTCATTTGACAGAATTTTTTGACGCAGTAATTTGGACCCACAATGCATAGCTTCGTACACAAAGCTAAAGCAATATTCTCGCGAGAATAAGAACAAAAAAGTAAAACAAATATATAATAAACTTGCCTTAATTTTATGAATAAGTTGCAGAAAAATAGTCAATAAAACAATTCTTCATTTAAAATCAGCCCTGTTCAGGATTCGGTTTGATAATGCAGCATGCATACAACATCATATGACGTCAAAGTCTTAGACACTCCGAATGTCACGTGCGGTTAGATGAGCCCGATCTAAATGAAAACTGGATCTGCGCTCGCCCTAATGGTCGCACCGTCAACATATTAGTTATGTTCTGCCAAGAGCAACTTTTTAGTACCTTGTAGATCTTTTAAATGGCTTTGAAATGTCATATCAAAATCCTGGGAAAGCTTTGCTGCCCCTGTGATAATTTTGTCTGGTGGTATACTAAAATCTGGCATTTCATTGTATCTTAATAATGGATTTGTCTCAGGCGTATCATCAGGAATATCAGGTAATCTGATAAGTAAAGAATAAAATAACAGTTTGAAAGTTAGTTTAAAGCAGAGGAAATTTTAAAATTAATAGCATACCAATCTTGTCAACAACTGCAGCCACAAAATGTTACTTGGTTGAACCAGGCTATCTTCAAATAACACTTAGACAGTGTCAATTCAAGAAAATTTACTTACAAAAGGCTGTATATACGTTACAACAGTTTAGTTGTGGAAGCAGTAAAAGAATATATGTACCCATTGGCTTATGATGCGAGGAAATTCGAACTGATGACCTATATGCATTATGAAACAGTGTATCACTCTTTTTCTCCAAAGAATACTATTTGTGTTAACCGTTAACTTACAACAGATGGAATCCTGACATTGTGTAGTTTATGTTGATCAATCGACGTTGGATGTGTGCTATACATGGTATAAACAACCTTTTTCCGTGCCGACTGATCATCATGGAAGCAGACATCTTGGAAATCTTCAGTATAACGAGCCCGATTTAATTTAAAAATAAATCAATGTGAGTCTTTCCTTTTTATTGCTATGTTTCATGGCGATTTGTTACTTATCAAAAAGCATTTTGTGTGCTCTTTTGTTATATTTCTGCAATAATTGCAAATTACTATAAACAGCACTACAATTAATCTACATTTCACTTGAAAAACATAATTCTCTACCGTGAAAAAAAAGTTCCCTTGATCAAATTTTAAACATTTTCTTTTCATAATTTAATGTAGTTTAACTGCATTATTTCTATCTGATTTATATACTGACAGGTGGAATCCTGATAAAATATTCGTTTACTTTTAATTCCTCTACTTCAATTCATTAAACAAGAGGTATAATTGGACTGCACAAAAAACTTATTATCAATTTGTTGCACACGTTTATTCTCAAAAATACTTTTAGACTATTTAATTCAAGTTTGCCTTTTCATAATACATTAGAACTGTACATAAATTATCCTTTACTTTTCCATGAAAGAAAGTTCAATCGATATATTCACAACAAGAATTTCCTCTTTATCCTAGAGTTAAAATCAATGACCACTTTCAAAACTAGCAATTTCTGGGATTTTCAGCATAAAATTAGATTTGTTTCTTGATTTTGTTGTGTTTGCTGAATTCAACAACTTAGAAACTAACAAAATTAAAAATCCATACGTCATCTTAATAATGATTTCAACAGAAAACATAAATCAAAATTGTCCTAAACCAAACTGATGGTTGGACCAAATTGAGAAATAAAGGGATCAAGTTTAAAATTAATGCAAACACTAGTATTTGTTCAAATGTCCTTTCATGTAAAGTTTTTTTAAAAATCTGAAAATTCTAGTTTCCCAATTCAGCAACCACAGCCAAAATCAGCAACATTTCTAATTCAATCTAATCAAAATTAGATGTTCCGAATCTGCTACCATTTCTTAAACGAATGTTATGAGAAGCGGTAGCGGATTCGGAACATCTAATTTTAATTAGATTGTTCTGAATTCAGAGTTTTTATGGCTACTTTGTCCTTTAATATTCATTAAATTTATTCAGACAAAAGACAATTAAACTATAACAATGGTTTTAATTAACATATATACATAAGAACAATCAGGATTTGTGTTTTTTCTTTTTGAATTTTTTCCGCACTCCCAGGGCTTCCTCTGTGTCGTCAGCTTCTTCGTCGTCATTCTTACGCTTCTTTCTTCCTCGTTCTGTCTCATTCATTTCCTGAAAAATAACAGCATTCTTTAATGTTCATAGACATAAAAATTTATTTAAAGAAATTTGTAATGTTACTTTTATTATCAAATAATTATTCTAATGCACATTTAAAGCCTAAATACTCATGACAATCAATAATACATGTGCACACTTCCAATATCCATAATGCTCTACTTCAGTTTTTACAAGTACTGTATAAAACCTTCATCAATGTATGACCCCATTTTGCCACCCACCATTTTGGCGAATCTCTGTGCCTCCGTTACTCGTTCCATCAGTTGCATCACTTCCTCTTCCTCTGTTTTATACAGCGGCAGCTTCTTACCGATCAGGTGTTCTATCCTCTGGTACAGCTCCACATCATACCTACAGATCAGTTATAATTCATCAGTACCCCCATCATGATTTATTAGAATTTACCAGGTGCATGCAAACATGTACCAGAAATGGCTAATCAGCAATTACATGTTCATGCCTACTTCATGGTAAATAAATCTATGTGAAAGAATTTACAATAACAAATGGTCTGTTTATTGCAACATCTTGTAGTACATGACTGTACCATTTTTTATATTGTGAAACATTCAAATCATGTACATGCAGTATGTGGATGCTATGATAGATGGTAATAATTTGATATCTTAAAATTGTGACAAATACAAGCGCAACATGCTATAAACTTACTGTGAAACAAAGGTGATGGCGACCCCAGAACGGCCAGCTCTTGCTGTTCTACCAACTCGGTGGATGTAGTCTTTAGAATGTGTTGGGATGTCAAGGTTCAAAACAACATCAACATGTGGTATGTCAAGACCTCTGAGTGAAATGAAAATATGTTTTCAATAAATGACATCTGATTTTTAAAAAAATATATTGTAATGTCCCTTTTATTCATTGTATTCATGAAGTTCGTCTGATTCATTTCTCCAGTTCATAATGAAACAAACCTGCTTGCTACATCTGTGGCAATAAGAATGGATCTGTTTTTGCTCTTGAATTTATTCAAAGCTCCAAGTCGTTTCGACTGAAAAAATTTATTACAAATACATGTACATGAATTATGTTATGGTTTTGTAAAAATGAAAACAACAGTATACTGAAAGTATTAGACTAGTATTCATGAACAGTAGGTAAAATAAGTAAGAAAATGGTTTATTATAGTGACATGTGATTTACAAATGCATTGAGAAGCATATATCATAGTAAAGAAAATGTTAAAAAATTACCTGGCTCATTTGTCCATGGAGTGGAATTGCAGTAAGTCCCAAGTTGCGTAACATTAGTGCCACTCTCTGTGTGTTAGCGCAGGTACTACAGAACACCATGAAGGAGTTACCAGCCAACTCATTCAAAATGTACACCAAGTAGACATCCTGAAATGATAGAGTATTAACATGTGTATTGTATTTCCACATTAATATGCGTGAGGATTAAAACAAATCTGAATTGTCTTTGTAAGGAATCTTCTATTTGTGTTTAAGCAGTTTTGTTATTTCTTGCTTAGAGGTTTCTGAAAAGGAGATGATTCGAAAATGTCTCATGTCTATTTGATTTCATTATCTCTCCTTGAAAAGAAGAATGTCTCTTCATTTCAACAAATTTTAATTCTCATCAACCGGGGGTGCTTTGTACATGGAGGTGTTTGACTTATTGTTTCAAGAGGAAAAATTGAAAATGAGTAAAAAAGAAAAACATAAAGCAAGTAAATAACAACAGGTAACTCTAAAATATATACCTTGAATTTCACAGGTATAAAAAGGTAGTACTGTTGGAGTTTGTCCACTGTTTGGTATTTTGATGATACTTCAACTCTCACTGGGTTCTGCAGAGATGCCCTTTGTAATTTTGCAACCTTGTTCACAGAACAAACAAACAAAACATTGTTCAAATATAGAGATGTCATTTTTACATACTAACTTTTAATGAATATATATGTACATGTACACAAAGACAATTCTCAAATGTTACATGGAAAGAAATTTTTACATTTTAAAACATCTTTGTGCTAGAGCTTAGAGAGGACATCAAATGACAAATAATGAACAGAAAGTTGACTTCAACGTGAGCCAGGATTTCATCAAAATACCGTACCTTTTTTGTCATTGTGGCAGAAAACAGCAGAGTTCTTCTCTCTCTTGGTATAACTTTCAGGATTTTATCAACCTGTAATATAAGTCACGAGTTAGAAATAATTCATACTGAAATGACAACACAATAAAAGAAATACAGTTTTAAAAAGTACTGCATGCTTTACTTCAGATTCTTATGGGATGTATTTTCTCAGTAATCATTTACCTCTTGTTCAAAATCCATATTGAGAATTCTATCAGCTTCATCCATGACCTATTGAAAAAAAGTTAAAAAGTTAAAAAGTACTGATAAGATAAATTACAGAAAGGAAACGCTTTTGAAGTGAACATACAGGGGTATTTGTTACTACCAGGCATTTAAATGGTACGTATAGTATGCTATGTATAATACATATATTATATGGAAAATCTACCGGTAATGATTTTTCTTACCAAATATTTGAGAGACCTTAAGTTGAATCCCTTTGTATTTTCTAGGTGGTCAACTAATCTTCCTGGGGTTGCTGTTGGGGAAAGTATACATAAAATCAATTTTTTTTTATCAAAATCAAGCAATATATACATAAAAATTCGATCATGAAATACTAGTGCTAATGAAATTATTTAGACAGTCATGTATCATTATTAATGTTTCTATTAAAATAATACGTCCCTTCAGATTTGATTTATTTATAAATGAATTCTAACAACTTCAACATCATTTGTCTCAGAAAATCTAAAAGCAATATTTAAATTGCAGTATTTTATTATCTTTCATGCAAAAAATTAACAACTTTTACAATTATCCAAACATTCTTTTCTATAAAACAGTTCTTACCTATGACAACATGAGGTTTTTTAGCCAGCATTAGAGCTTGTGTCATCATATCAATTCCCCCGACAATCACAGCTGAAGAGAAAAACACAGTTAATGTCAATACATACTGTATATGTAAGTTACCTATATCTTAATCTTCAGTGTAAAATGATCAATTCCTAGATATTTGATGCCTTTGCCATCGAAAGCACCCAAACAATGCATGCAAGTAAAGAAGGTATATGGCCTTTTTTTAACCTGAATCTTGAACTAACTGTATAAGTTAACAAATTTCTACTGACCACATTTGATTCCAATTGATGCCCCAAGAGCCTCGAACTGTTCAGAAATTTGGAAAGCCAGCTCTCTTGTAGGAGTAAGGACAAGAGCATAGAGTCTCTGGGGGTTATCAAGCAGTGTCTGTAAAATGGGTAAGGCAAATGCTCCTGTTTTTCCTGAACCAGTCTCTGCTAATCCAATGACATCTGAACCTGTTATAAATATATGTATATATTCCTTATGTAAAAGAAATCCTTGCAACAGAATTTTACTATTCATTCAAATGTTAAGGTTACTGAACTTGAAAATTTAATGACCAAGTGGTTAACTGACTAAAAGACTTTCTGTGTTCATAAAAAATAATTAGGACTTAGAATACAATAATTGTGAATTAATATAAATAAAATCATAATTAAATATTTGATTTACACATTTACTTCTAAACAAATGTTCAAGATGGGTAAACAAATAATAACAGTTTTTGTCATATCATTGCACAGATTGCAGTCTTGATTAAAGTATTTCTTTAAAGTGTCCAATCTCTAAGTAAATAACCCTAGAAATAAAAACGTTTACTTTTCCCAAGCCTCAAATTTGCTTAATATATTTTACTCATATTGACACATTGCAATCTGCAACTTTTTACCCAACTTTTAGTTTTAATATAATTACTGTACCTTGCAAAGCAACTGGAAGAGCTTCTCTCTGGATTTTTGTTGGGGCTTTCCATTTTAATTGTTCACAGGCCTCACAGAGAACATCAACAATGCCCTGCAATAAAGAATGATTACTTGAAAGACTACAATCATTTGGGCTGAATTTTACCTTTGAAAGGTCAGATTAGAAACAAGAATTTTATTGTGATAAGGAGTTACAGGGATGTCAAAAGTGAAAGTTGAAGTGGACAGGACATTTAACCTATTCTGATCATAAAAAATGGTCAAAATTTGGGTGAGATTTCCCAAATCACTTTGTGTAGTACATGTACTGGTCTGAGATTTGAAGAGACATCGGTTCAATTTTTCAAGTCTCAACAAATATTTACTGTAGTCTCACTCAAGACAAAAACAGAATATTATAGATGTTTTAAAATTTATGGTTTGCAAATATGGAATGAATTGCATAATTTTTTTAAAGAGTTATCCATCATTACCAAGTTTTAAATCTGCATGTAAGAAATTACTTCCAGTCTACAAACTAAAATGTACATCCAAATGATTATGTACAGAATTAGATGCAAGGTTTACATGACCTGTGTCAACATTAGCTTTATTAGGGCCAATTTCATTTGTCACTGATTGGCGTACGCCGAATTGCGACGGTCATATGACCGGCGTAAAACGGCTAAGAGGCAAATGAAATAAACCGGCGAAAACATTTTTTAAAATGAATAATTACGCTAAATGATGACCAGTTAATTAAGTTTAATCACTTTTTACATTATGTCTTAGTAGAATAATTCGAAATTCAATTTAAAATAAACCCATGGACCTCATGAAAAATGTTATTTTTTTTTTAAATAAAAACATATTCTAAATATATGAATAGAGATTTGCTCAAAATATGCAACAAATAAAGAACATGTCGATTTGGTGAAAAGTATCTGCATTTTCACAGTTATTTTCTCTTCCCGCCATATTTCTAAGACCGGCCATTTCCTCGCCAGTCATTTCAGACCGGCGCATTCGGCGTACGCCGGTGAACCTTCCCCGGTCAAATGAAGTAACAAGCCGGGTTACAAAAGGTCAAGCGGCGCATTCGGCGTACGCCGGTATAACAAATGAAATCCTACCTTAGTCTACTCGCTTAATCTAATAGTCTGCTTCAAATACGTCACTCTACTACTATTACCAATAGAAATGAACCATAGTATGAAGTATTTGAAGCAGATAATTCCTGGAACTCTTCAGCATCTGAGGTTTAAAAGAATAGCTTATTGTTATGAAAAATAAACAGCTTTGATTTAAACTTTTTAAAGATAAGATACGAAAGTTTTATAGTGATAGAGACTTAAGAGGATAAAGTTGAAGCAGGCAGCTAATTCATTTCAGCCCGCATCAAATGAAACAAGCAGTTGAAGTCCGGGCATGAAACACCAAATGAGGTAATGTGACTGACATTGCTCTGTGTTTTAGTAGAGACATCTGTCCAAAATTTTTTGTCTCAACGAATCTCACTGAGATTAGACCACAATGTAAATAGTTTTGTAAACTACTCGTGCTATCATGAATAAATAAAGGAGTAAGGGCATTAAAATTATTTCACTGAGATTGAATTTAGGAGGTCATGATTTACAACTTTGTTTTGTGTACTAGCCTTGTAACTATGAAAAAAATCAATTATCTTCTAAATTACCAGTGACTTAAAAGTCACGATCTCTGTCTCTTCAGCTTCTGTGGGATTTGTTTCTTCTGTTTTCTTCTCACTCGTGTTCATTTTTCCAGATCAATGTTAACAAACAACTTGCATATTGTAGTAAAAAATGCTATGAAGATAAAACGCATTTGAGACTTCGAATTCGATATTAACTCGTACGCATTGCAATATCGTCTTCGTTATATGTGCGTTTGATATTGTTTCGTTTGAGCGTTATAAAGAAAAGTAAATGTTTGACATAGACAAAACGTTTTCTGAACATGGCAAAGCATCACCCTGATCTTATTTTCTGCAGAAAACAGCCTGGCGTAGGTATGTTATGTGGGGAAAGTATTTTTGTTGTATAAATAACTTTGTTGTCTTTTACTTTAGCCATTTCTATCATAAATTATTTCATAATCTAGAGTACTTCGTGCTGCATGGCGTGCCTGAGATTTCAATTTGTTCTTGTTTTGCATCCCATCGAGAAATTTTCTCTTATATTGAGAGGTCATACTGAGAAGTCACCACTTGTAATGGAGGGCTTCAAATTTATACCACTACTCCGTAGGTCTTCTCCATCTTAATTAAAATATACATAAACAAATGCAAACAATTTATCTGAATATTAATTTCTTATCTTATAGCACATAGCAGTCTAGTCGAACTATGTGAAGTAGAGAACAGAGTGGATAAGATGCCCCTGTGGTCGAACCCTCAAACGGGGGTATACCCCCAAACGAGGGTTTTCCTTCCCTTAATGCAACGCGCGAAAGTCAAGAACGATAACTCTTCTTATTTAAAAAATATATATTTTTTTAAAAATCACAAAATTGCAAAAATGATTCGTCTACACCTTTGTTTTCAATTTAAAAAAATAATAAATTACATTTCGTTTTTAATTACCTCATTTCTGAAGCACAAAAGTTTGTTTACAGGACAGGAAATTCTGACGGGCACAGAAGAAAGTGTCGAAAAATAATTAATAACATGTTCATTACACAAAATTTGTAATACCGGGGAACGGAATTATATGTAGTTTAACTTTAAACAAAACATTGTTTGTTTATTCATCCGTTTTTATTAAATTATGCATAAAAAATCTATTTGTATCAAACCTGGTGGTTAAGGCACAGGTAGCCCATTTCCTCTAACTCTGATGTTATGGTTCTTCTCCATGTTGTTCGTGGTCTACCTCGCTTCCTTTGGGAGAGAAAAAGTCTCGATTTTTGCAATAAACATATATTTTTTCGCAATAAAATCTCTTTAAACATCTTTAATCTATCAAATTTGAGTACATACACAGCTACGAAATAATCCATCACTTTGCACGAGCATATTTTGTGGACCACACATTTTTCCGTGAAAACGGCACTTTTTTGAGTGTCTGCGCATGCGCGTACCCCCGTTTGAAGGTACGGATTTCCTACTTCCGTTTACCCCCGTTTGAGGGTTCGACTAGACTGCATAGTATCTTAGTTTAATAGAATAATGTAACTGTGACGCAACATGATAAATACCCTATTTTTTGATACAGTGACACTTATCCATCATCAGTGTGACTGTATCAAGAAATTTGGAGCTCACCATGTTGCTCCGTTCCTTCGTTGGCCACAAAATGCAAGTAAAGCAGAAAGTAGGTAAAAATAGCTACTTTGGGTAGGTTTAAATACCTACGTAGCTATTAATAGCTACGTAGATAGAAGTAGTCTTTGGACTGGACCTGTTAAATACATGTATTTGTGTCAAAAGTGACATGTGTTGTTTATTCTGCAAATATACAAGGTTCAGACTAGTACATACACAATTTTCTCTGAGCAAAAGGTGATATTTATTTCCTCTCACTTTCTAAATTGTTTTCTTCTTCTTTTTCATTGAAAATTATTTTCTTTAAATATTGTCAAATATTTGTTTATAATTGCTATGTTTTCTTTTCCAGCTATTGGTAGACTGTGTGAAAAATGTAAGTTTTCATTTGCATTGTAATTACTAAAAGTTTAAAAGAATAATACTTCAAACATCATAATATGTAATTTAATATTGAAGATTTTGTACTTGGAAACAAGAAGAAATTGTTGTTAACAGTTTTCCAAAAATGCATTTGTTTTGCAGGTGACGGTAAATGTGTAATATGTGATTCCTACGTCAGACCATGCACACTGGTACGGATCTGTGATGAGTGTAATTACGGCTCGTACCAGGGTCGCTGTGTGATCTGTGGAGGGCCGGGCGTGTCAGATGCTTACTACTGCAAGGAGTGTACCATTATGGAGAAAGATGTGAGTATATACAGACAATTGTTTATACAGATATTTGTTTTTAAAAGGCAGTTGAAATTCTGTATCTTGAACATTGAAATTGCAGTAATCATGAATGCGTCATGGTGAGGTGGAAATCTCAATCTCTTTTTCTTCAACAAACAGTCAAATCTTGTTTATTTAAAACTTGATGCCACTAAGAAAAAAAAAACTGAGATATAAGACGATTTGATATATTGAAGGTATAATAATTAAAGAAATTGTGATTAGGACTTCCAGTTCACTTTGACACATTCATGATGTTGGTGTTGCAGATATCAAATTCAACTACATTTTAACATTGATATCTCAGTTTCTTTCTTGGTCTAATCAGGTTCAAAATCAGTTGACTGCAATTTGTAATACATGTACATTGAAATCGATATAGATTATAAAATGAATCAGTTTACTTTGTCTTTTAGAGGGATGGATGTCCAAAGATTGTGAATTTAGGAAGTGCAAAGACAGATCTGTTTTATGAAAGAAAGAAATATGGATTCAAGAAGAGATGAGAACTGTTGTTGTTGTGTGGGAAATTATCAAATGACAGAGACATCAGAAAATCATTCTTTGTGAATTGTGAGCAAATTTTATGTGTGAAAAACTTGGTGCAAGCATTGGTCTGCCAGTTGAAAGTGCAAATGGTTACTCATCAGCAGTTTTGTATTTCATTTAAATATCATAGTCTTAATTATTTTATCATTCTCTACTTTCAGTAGGAATTCAAGACATTATATACATTGTTTTTATTCCATTATTAGTTAATTTGTACAACAGGAAAAAATATCATGTTGATATTCTAAGAATTGCCAATTATAAATTAACAATGAGTTCTATTCAAGCTAGGATTATACTGATGTGCCATTGGCATGTTATTTTAATTTTGCATTCCAAACACTGCCAGGCAATTTCATAAAAGCATCTTTCAATAAAAGAAAATCATGAGAAGTTTTTTTTCTCTGCAGAGTTGTGTCCTCTTTAATAGGGAGGTGCATGTAAATTGAAAACGTAGAAATACAGGTATCAGTTAGGTTGATAATTATCAACATTTCTCTAAAGATGGAGGAACCATTGACAATCACAGTCTATGACAGTCACAATTGACAAGTTTCATGAAAGTCTTTTGTAATATTCAAAAGTGGAAACAAACACCTTAGTGGCAAAATAATGGACTTAAAATCACAATTTAGATTATAATCTTCATAGAGTCTCTAAGCTGATGTGACAAATTTTGCTGGCATTCATCTAGTGTAAATTTATTTCTTTAAATTCATGAAGCACAATTTGTTGTTTTAGCTCACCAGAGTTTGAGGCCCAAATGAGCTTTTCTGACCAAGCAGATCTTGATTATTTATGTCCATATTTAGAGCAGATCCAGGGATCATTCAAGAATTAAACAGAAGAGTGGAGGGGTTAACAGTCAACACTTTTATTTATAAGCTGCTTTCCGTCTTGTAAATGACTTTTCCTATTAACTATCCAAATAGGGGTCTGTATTTCATTTCCAAGGGGGTCCAAGGTTTCTTAACCATCAGGTATATAAATTTATACCTTTGAATACCTCAAAGGATTCTTTTCTCCTCCATGGGGAGATATTAGAGAAAATGTATGGGAGGTGTATGTTCATGTAGTAGTATGTGGAAATATAGAGTTTATGAAAGTTTACTGGCATTTCTTTATGAAAAATATGTTCTTTACAAAAAATCTATATTATGACTCAAATATTGAATGCCACATAGGTATAAGCTTTCCCAACTTTTTAGAGGTGACATAAACTTCAACCAAAAAGTTGCCTTTCATTTTAAATATTTACTGTACAATATTATATATACGTACATAACAACAGCATAAAACATCAATAAATATTAATTTAATTTAAAACTAGAGGTACTGTGAGCAATGAGCTCACTAAATGATACCCCCCGCCTCCCATATGAATATAATGGCAGTGTCCATGTTTTGCTCTGGAAAATCAAAAATATATGTCAGATCAAAAAGTAAAATAGGAGGTGCATAATGGCAATATGTAATTAAGAATCTGTGAAAGTTTCATTAAATTTCCTTCAGTGGTATGAGAGGAGTTGCGGATAAGAGATGGGTATCCCAAAGCGTAACAGACGGACGGACAGACGTACAGACGGACGGACGGAAATACCGATTACTATATACCCTCCCACTTTTCAAGCGGGGGGTATAAAAAATAAGACTTAAAATACACAATTTTAGAGATTCTTTGGAATGATAATTCACTTGGAAAGTATGTCTGCAAAAAACAAATTATTGCTTGGATAATTTTTCATGGATAAATAATAATTAACAAAGCTGTAATACATAAGAGACAAATTATTTATGACATGTTTATCGGCTTTCTAAATAGTTTGACCAACATTCATTTCCATTTATGAACTGCATACACTTGTATAAAAGAAAGAAAACCAAAAAGGAGGGAAACAAAGCTAACACAACAATAAATAATACACATAACAATACATAGACAATATCAAATATCTCAATACAAGATGTATCTGAAAAATATGCATCTGATGACTAGAGACTTTAAGCTTCTTTTGGACCCCATTTAAAACTAGCACATGCAGAGCTTTAATTTCTGGTAATACTGAAACATATACAGGGCTTTCAAAAAGATTTGAACCAGGTGGTACAAAAATAGGAGGTACCACTTGGCAAACGCCGAAGGCGTGAGCCTGCTAGGGGGGTTCGGGGGCATGCCCCCCCGGAAAAATTTTGAAATTTAGAAGCCACGAGACAGCATTTCCTGGTTTCTAGACACATAGAAGTATGCTGCTATCAGTGTTATTTTTATGCCATGTTTCAAAGTTTATTTTTGGTCAATACACATTACATGTGAAGTTTAGCACTGGATGGGTGGAATTACATAGAAAAAATTAGTTATTTGAGCAGAGTAAGAAAAAGATTTAGGTTAAACTTCTAAGTTCTATGCTATATTTGTTTATATAAATGTGTTCAAAAAATGTTTGCAAGGATTGAGTTGTAAGTGTTATGTTTTAAATATGAAAAAAATTATTGAGTCACGAAAGGAAATGGAAATTCAAAATTTAAATTTATTAAAAGAGAAATGAAATTGTATTTGCATTAAATTAAATTCATTTCTGTTTTACAGTAAAGTGCAGATTTAAAAAAAAAATTTAGAAGCACTGCATGATGCATAGCATGTACCAATAAATTCAGCATATTTTTTTTATGCACTGGTACATGTACATATAAAATAATATACATGTGTAAATTAGACAAAGATGACATCAAGACTGGAGACAAAAAAAGATTAAGATATGACTCCCTCACTTTACTGGATATGGTTACAATATTGGGAAGAAAGTAAACGTCCGCAAGGTCATTCTCTTGACCACTAGAAAACTGCTGAATCAAAGAATTAAATGTGTGGCAAAAGAAATAGTTTCCGTTTTATGTCCTTTTGTTTCATCAGAAAGTTGCAGATATTCAAGACTGTAAGTAATTTATATCGTCAGCTGCGGATTTTGACACTTAAATTTGAAGAGTTGAGGCTATTAAAATGTACAGAGGTGGTCAAAGAACTATCTACTGTTCATGTCCGTCTCTCTATCGGTCAATTGTGTTGAAGACTTTCCGTGGTCTAGTTCCTTGTATCTTAAAATCTTTTGTGAAACTCATTACCATGGCTTTAAATTGACACTCTCATTTCTCACACCTGGATTCTTATTTTTCATTTTTTGGGCCGTATTTATTTAAAATATATTCCTAGTCATTAGCTTTTGTCAAAATCAGTGACGGTGGCATTTGATATCGAAATCTACTTTCGTTTTCGACAAGATCTGTAAGACGCGTTACGCAATCTCTTTTGTTTCATTTATTCAAACGCTTTAATGATCTTCTTGACTAACCAATCAAAAACGTTATTAGATACCATTACGGACTAAAGAATAATACAAAGCTACGTAACCACAACTTTTGTAAAACATGGTAGGGCCTATCGTATTTTCACACGATTTTTTTTTCTCCACTGAATATTTTGGCCGGTACCATGAATGAATCCAACCGGGTAAAAGTACCGGGTACCGGCAGATTTTGAAAGGCCTGCATATACATGTAATTTGAAATAAATCTGTAGATCATCTTTTTGTTCACACATTTTAAAGAACATCCCCTAATTAAATGTTCTGGTAGATTTTTGTCTCTCCTTCAGATTTCATAATTTCTGAACTTCTTCAAGATATCTGATGGAGGATCTCTCTCCCACTGGACTTTCTGATCTACAAAAAAGAAAATTCGACTCATTGAAATGTTTTCGCTTGTAACTGAAACAGGCAGAAGTTAAACATTTAAGCACAATTTCATCAAAATTATGCACAAGTTGACTAGAAGATAGTGAATACATGTAACATTAGATTAGAGGTATCTGAGATGGTGACCATCTAGCTTCAATAATGTAGCCCTCTCCCTTTTTTTTTTGAGAGAGAGAGAAAACATCAGATTAAACAATTGGAGAGGGCTAAATTATTGCAGCTAGTAACCATTCCAAAGGGCATTGCTTTTAACAAAAGACATTAGGAAGAAAGGGACTAGTAAAAGAGTGTTTTGAATTTGACCTTTACCTTTGACTTACATACACCTTTACTCATGAGAACTCTTTGGGAGAGGTATGAATCAGATGGGGTCTTTGAGAGAAAATATGCTCATGATAAGCTTTCATAAAGAGATCTGCTCTTGACCATTACCTTTGAACTGGAAGCTACAAAACTTGTTCAAGGTCACTGCACTCTCTTAATCTATGTGCACCCCTTGGGTGAAGCTGGATAGGGCTAATAGAAAAGAAAATATGCTATGGACAAAGATTTCAGTCAATTTTGTCTACCTTTACCTTTGATCAAGAGATCTGGTTCAAGATCAATACATATCCTCTATACTCGGTTGGTGAAGTACATGATCCAGATAAATCTAAGGGGAAAAATAAACTCATGCCAGTGATTTAACAGAAAGATCTGTTTGACCTTGACCAGATACCTTAAAACTTTGTTCAAGGTCTTTGCATATCCTTACTCCCTGTTACTCTAAACTAGTTAAGTTTAAGCCAGATAGGGTCGTGGAGGAGAAAATACCCTCTGGACAAGAATATTAATAGTTTGCAAACCATAAGCTTGGTCCGAAGAGAGAGAAAAAAATGCTACTGACAAGGTTTTAAATGGAGGTGTTTGATCTTAACTTCAACCAAGACCGTTTGACCAAAGCATCTGTGTTGGTGAGATGTTAACCTGATACAACCAAGGAAAGAATGCTGCTGATATTGGTTCCAGAAATCTGTATTGAACTTGACCTGTGACTTAAAAGCCTTTTTTCAAGGTCAATGCACATCTTTAACCCAGGGGTGAAGTATGGGCCAGTCAGGGACAAAGAGAGAGAAAATATGCTCTGGACGGAGATTTTATATGACCTTGACCTTTAATCTAGAAAATGGTTAAATGTCACAGTACACACTTTTTGTTGGACATTCAGTAAGTGAAGTATCAGCCAGACTGAGGGAAGCTTGACCATTATACTGGTAATTCAAAAATTTTAAAGCCATGCATTGTAAAAGCACTTTAATGTTGAGATAAAGAATGGGGAGTAGTATAGATACTTACTGCTGTATACTGCAGCATGTGAGATGGGCTCATTAACTTTGAATGGTGATGAGTCAAAATCATCCTCAGAAGATGGTTGTACACTAGTTGATGTCATGTGTTCCTGTGATTGTATTGTAGGCTGAGGTTTGACTGATGCCCAGTGTAATGTCTACAAACAATCCAGCTTTATGAGAAGAATAAAAACCTGTGTATTTTCCCTTTTAACTGTATCAAAAGTCTATTATTATATACATGTGCATTTCACTTCACAAAAATAATTTTTTTTTAATTTTATATTTTAGAATAGAATTCTAAGGAAAAAAAGATTAAAAAATTAAATCCCTATAAAATTTGTCAAGTATTGAATCAGTCAATCTTAACAAATTAATTCATTATACATGCCCAAGTGAACTTTTTCTGTAAAACTTACTGTCTTTGTTGCATCACGCAGTGCCTGCCACTTTTCAAATGGCACAGTGATTCCAGAGTTATTCCAAGTGTCATAAGCTTGTCTTTTCTCAGGATCGGTCAAAACATCTTTTGCTTGAGCCAGGCGTGCAAACTTTTGGGCTTGAACAAAAATTAACTGTTTTAGTTTTGATGATACATTAGAATTATTCAATTGTAGTGCAAAAGAACCATAGCTTTTAAGTTAATATTAATTTGTATAGATTCTAACCTGCTTGTGGATCATCTGGATTCTTGTCTGGGTGGAGCTCTAAAACTCTTGCTTTGTATTCCGTCAGGATTTGTTCAGTCTATTAAAACAATACATTTTTAAGACCTTTAATAACTGATTCTGTCTGGGTTCTTTTACTGTAAACTTATTTTATCATGTTTTAATTAATTTAAAAAACAAATTTATGTCCAATATTCATTGATTGTTAAAATTTCATAATCGTATTTTCATGAGTGAACATCTCATTTTTCTTGACACTTTATACTTTAAACTACATTGATACTTACTGTAGAATGTTCACTACATCCAAGAATATAATAAAAATCGTCTTCTTTATTCCTCTCAAAATCAAAAACATTCTCCATTCCTACTTTCACTTTCACATAGGAGTAGTCATTGACTGTTTTGATCAAGATGTTTTATTATGCCCCATGCGTGAAAAAAAACTTTCTTATAAATAATATTGAAATATATATAATATATCTAAGTAGAAATGAGTCACATGAGAAAGGAAAATAGTAGCATTTTTTTTCGGGTTGTTGTCTTGTGGATTATAATTCTTAAAATAATACATGCTCCCCATGCGCAGCGCATCTTTGAGTACTTTGCAATGGCGGAAGATGTGAAAGATGAAGTGGTTGAAATTCCAACAAAAAGGTTAAAACTTGACACGGAAGAAAATGATTGTAATCTTGAACAAGCTTGTTCTTCTAACAATAATTGTGCTATCGATAAACCGACAGGGAATGAGGATATGCCATCAACTTCAAGTGGTAAAGTTTCTCAAAAGTTATTCTCTCCCTTTGTCACGTTTCTTTTGAGAAAATGAAAGTAGAAATGTAAACAAACATAGTATTATTTTTATTTTATTTCAGAGAGTGGATCTCATAAAGTAATCGAGCCAGTGGAGGTAATGATTTAAAAATATATTCTACAAGTAATGTGTCGATATTATTATTATTGTAAATTTAAACACTGATCTTTTATGAATTCAAGTTACCAGACTGCCGTGAAGAGGGTGATAAAACTAATGATGAGGACTCTGACAGTGATATAAGTGATATATCAGGCTTGAGT